>NC_042977.1:30789736-31082236 GCF_901001165.1 Salmo trutta | reverse complement strand
CTCTCACTCTCACACAGTCTCCCTCTCTCACTCTCACACAGTCTCCCTCTCACTCTCACACAGTCTCCCTCACACTCTCACACAGTCTCCCTCTCACTCTCACACAGTCTCCCTCTCACTCTCACACAGTCTCACTCTCACACAGTCTCCCTCTCTCACTCTCACACAGTCTCCCTCTCTCACTCTCACACAGTCTCCCTCTCTCACTCTCACACAGTCTCCCTCTCACACAGTCTCCCTCTCTCACTCTCACACAGTCTCCCTCTTTCACTCTCACACAGTCTCCATCTCACTCTCACACAGTCTCCCTCTCTCACTCTCACACAGTCTCCCTCTCTCACTCTCACACAGTCTCCCTCTCTCACTCTCACACAGTCTCCCTCTCTCACTCTCACACAGTCTCCCTCTCACTCTCACACAGTCTCCATCTCACTCTCACACAGTCTCCCTCTCTCACTCTCACACAGTCTCCCTCTCTCACTCTCACACAGTCTCCCTCTCTCACTCTCACACAGTCTCCCTCTCTCACTCTCACACAGTCTCCCTCTCTCACTCTCACACAGTCTCCCTCTCTCACTCTCACACAGTCTCCCTCTTTCACTCTCACACAGTCTCCCTCTTTCACTCTCACACAGTCTCCCTCTTTCACTCTCACACAGTCTCCCTCTCTCACTCTCACACAGTCTCCCGCTCTCACTCTCACACAGTCTCACTCTCACACAGTCTCCCTCTCTCACTCTCACACAGTCTCCCTCTTTCACTCTCACACAGTCTCCCTCTTTCACTCTCACACAGTGTCCCTTTTTCACTCACTGTCTCACTCTCTCACTCACTGTCTCCCTCTCTCACTCTGTCCCCCTTCTCTCCCACCATTCTTACAGGGTTGACTGACAACTACCTCTTAACATACCCTCTCTCCCTTTTTCTCCTCTCTTTCTCACTATCCTGCCTCGTCTTTCTTTCCTCCCTCCCTCACTCTTTCCTTCCTTCTTACAGGAATGACTGGCAACTACCTCCTAACTAACCCTCTGCTCCGAGCCCACGACCCTAACAACCCCTATAACAACCTGCTGGCAGAGACGGTGGTGTGCAACGCCCCCTCCCCTCCGGCATTTCACCCACCAGGTGCATGGTGACCTCTAACCTTTCTCCCTATGTTGATTTTTCTTTCTCTGTGTCTGAAATGGAACCATATTCCCTACCTTGATAAGTTTGACTCTAGTCAAAATGAGTGCACTATATAGGGAATAGGGTGCCTTGTGGACACACTTTGTTTTGTTTTAGTGTGTGTGTGTTTGAAACTAATTGTAATAGCAGTTGTTTGTGGGGTTGTGGCCCCTACACAGCATGTGTTGAGAAGTCTTGCTGTCGATTGTGGGGTTGCCCTTCCTCTCCTCTCATTACCGCGGATCTTTATTTCATTGTTATCTAGTATACAAGCTGTGCTTTGTAACACCCAACCAGATGCGGTTGAGAAAGGTCAGTGCTCTCTTATCAAGACTACTCCAACAGTCATTTAATGGAAATCAGATGCATTTATTCTGTTTATACACTGCTCCAAAAAATAAAGGGAACACTTAAACAACACATCCTAGATCTGAATGAAAGAAATAATCTTATTAAATACTTTTTTCTTTACATAGTTGAATGTGCTGACAACAAAATCCCACAAAAAGAATCAATGGAAATCCAATTTATCAACCCATGGAGGTCTGGATTTGGAGTCACACTCAAAATTAAAGTGGAAAACCACACTACAGGCTGATCCAACTTTGATGTAATGTCCTTAAAACAAGTCGAAATGAGGCTCAGTAGTGTGTGTGGCCTCCACGTGCCTGTATGACCTCCCTACAACGCCTGGGCATGCTCCTGATGAGGTGGCGGATGGTCTCCTGAGGGATCTCCTCCCAGACCTGGACTAAAGCATCCGCCAACTCCTGGACAGTCTGTGGTGCAACGTGGCGTTGGTGGATGGAGCGAGACATGATGTCCCAGATGTGCTCAATTGGATTCAGGTCTGGGGAACGGGCGGGCCAGTCCATAGCATCAATGCCTTCCTCTTGCAGGAACTGCTGACACACTCCAGCCACATGAGGTCTAGCATTGTCTTGCATTAGGAGGAACCCAGGGCCAACCGCACCAGCATATGGTCTCACAAGGGGTCTGAGGATCTCATCTCAGTACCTAATGGCAGTCAGGCTACCTCTGGCGAGCACATGGAGGGCTGTGCGGCCCCCCCCAAAGAAATGCCACCCCACACCATGACTGACCCACCGCCAAGCCGGTCATGCTGGAGGATGTTGCAGGCAGCAGAACGTTCTCCACGGCGTCTTCAGACTCTATCACATCTGTCACGTGCTCAGTGTGAACCTGCTTTCATCTGTGAAGAGCACAGGGCACCAGTGGCAAATTTGCCAATCTTGGTGTTCTCTGGCAAATGCCAAACGTCCTGCACGGTGTTGGGCTGTAAGCATTTTGCAGGGCTCTGGCAGTGCTTCTCCTGCTCCTCCTTGCACAAATGCGGAGGTAGCGGTCCTGCTGCTGGGTTGTTGCCCTCCTACGGCCTCCTCCACGTCTCCTGATGTACTGGCCTGTCTCCTGGTAGCGCCTCCATGCTCTGGACACTACGCTGACAGACACAGCAAACCTTCTTGCCGCCATAGCTCGCATTGATGTGCCATCCTGGATGAGCTGCACTACCTGAGCCACTTGTGTGGGTTTTAGACTCAGTCTCATGCCACCACTAGAGTGAAAGCACCGCCAGCATTCAAAAGTGACCAAAACATCAGCCAGGAAGCATAGGAACTGAGAAGTGGTCTGTGGTCCCCACCTGCAGAACCACTCCTTTATTGGGGGTTTCTTGCTAACTGCCTATAATTTCCACCTGTTGTCTATTCCATTTGCACAACAGCATGTGAAATTTATTGTCAATCAGTGTTGCTTCCTAAGTGGACAGTTTGATTTCACAGAAGTGTGATTGACTTGGAGTTACATTGTGTTGTTTAAGTGTTCCCTTTATTTTTTTGAGCAGTGTATATTATATCTTATTATTTACCATTCTCCTCCTACACCTGTTGATGCTACATTTACAGCAGGTTCAATGGCATTATAAAAAAAAATGTCTTGACTACAAACCCGGATCCCAGTTTGATTTTAATTTTGTCAGTGTCTGTAGCGTGAACCAGATTCGTTCTCCATCAGACTAAAGGAGGAAGCAGAATAAAGGAATAAAAAACACAGGAGTACAAGACGCAATGCAGGCAGAATTATACCCCTCAGATATGCAGAGGCATTTGATGATGAAAGAGGAGAGGATGGAAGGAAAGGAAGCAGCGCCAGGATGAATGTGTGGAGGGAGGGAAGGGGGGAAGAAGGGAAGAGAAGGATACAGGAGAACATACAGAAACTGTAGTTGTTCGCTCGGATTTGGCAGGTCTCCAGTTTCGCTCGCTTCACACTGAGAACACTTAAGGCAAATCATCTGCCTTTTTTTTCTGGAGGTTGGAAAGAGTTCGGAACATAACATGAACAGATTGTCACAGAAATCAGACTTTTCATGATATCGTTGCTATTTCATTACCATCAATATACCAATGACCATAATCAAAACACCACAAATGTATCTAGAATCTACAAATACCCCCACGCCACGTGCAAGCAAACAATGCTTTTGAGACATTAAAATGCACAGTCATCATAGGTAATTACAGTATAAGATAACTTATTCTAGTTGAGCGGTGGTAATAAATGAACAGTGACGGAGTCTAATTAACAGGTTATTGTACGCGTCAGTGTGATCATCCCATGACCTGCCAAAGCACATCATCAGCCAGTCCTCTCTACAGGCAGATGAATCATGGAAATACATGAAAGACACAGCCAATCATAAGGGAGATAGTCCACATACCTGCATCCTCAAACACTACAGATACTTTCATTAATGACTCACAGTTAAAGAAAATGAAAGCACTCAAACATTATTAATGACAAACAGTTGAAAGACATGAAATACTTAGGAATTTACCTAAATAGATGTTGACTGGTTTGGGTGTAACTTCCTGACAGACAGATGTCAAGTAGTGTTATATGGGGGGAGGGGGGAATGTATACAGTTACATATCAGGATATTATTTTTGACGATATATTGCATCGTATCATTTTGACAATATCGCAGTATTATTTTTGTGCTACTTGGCTGTACCTGCAGCAGAACTGATCAGAACGTGTTTTCTCATGGCTCTGTCTTGTCCCTCTGCAGCAGACATATGGGGAGTAATATGTTTGAAATATCGATTCGCAATAAAATCGAAGTATCAAATCCCAATACATATAGAATCGTGAGAATCGTAATACATATTGTATCGGCACCTAAGTATCGTGATAATATCGTATCGTGAAATCCCTGGCAATTCCCAGGCTTAGGTATATAATGATGAATCACCCAGCGATCGGTGAGCTGCTCTGACAGCTGATGCTTAAAGTTAGAGAGGGAAATATAAGTCTCCAACTTAAGTGATTTTTGCAATTCGTTCCAGTCATTGGCAGCAGAGAACTGGAAGGAAAGGCGGCTAAAGTAGGTGTTGGCTTTGGGGATGACCAGTGAAATATACCTGCTGGAGCGCATGCTACGGGTGGGTGTTGCTATGGTGACCAGTGAGCTGAGATAAGGCGGAGCTTTACCTAGCAAAGACTTATAGATGATCTGGAGCCAGTGGGTTTGGCAACGAATATGTAGCGAGGGCCAGCCAAAGAGGGCATACAGGTCGCAGTGGTGGGTAGTATATGGGGCTTTGGTGACAAAACGGATGGCACTGTGATAGACTGCATCCAATTTGCTGAGTAGAGTGTTGGAGCCTTTTTTGTAGATGACATCGCCGAAGTCAAGGATCGGTAGGATGGTCAGTTTTACGAGGGTATGTTTGGCAGCATGAGTGAAGAAGGCTTTGTTGCGAAATTGGAAGCCGATTCTAGATGTAATTTTGGATTGATGCTTAATATGAGTCTGGAAGGAGAGTTTACAGTCTAGCCAGACACTTAGGTTTTTATAGTTGTCCACATATTGTAAGTCAGAACCGTCCAGAGTAGTGATGCTAGACGGGCGGCAATCGGTTGAAGAGCATGCATTTCATTTTACTAGCATTTAAGAGCAGTTGGAGGCCACGGAAGGAGTGTTGTATGGCATTGAAGCTAGTTTGGAGGTTAGTTAACACGTTAGTGTCCAAAGAAGGGCCAGATGTATACAGAATGGTGTTGTCTGCATAGAGGTGGATCAGAGAATCACCAGCAGCAAGAGTGACATCATTTATATATACAGAGAAAAGAGTTGGCCCTAGAATTGAACCCTGTGGCACCCCCATAGAGACTGCCAGAGGTCCGGACAACAGGCCCTCCGATTTGACACACTGAACTCTAGTTAGTGAGAAGTAGTTAGTGAACCAGGCGAGGCAGTTATTTGAGAAACCAAGGCGGTTGAGTCTGCCGATAAGAATGCGGTGATTGACCGAGTCGAAAGCCTTGGCCAGGTCGATGAAGACGGCTGCACAGTACTGTCTTTTATTGATGGCTGTTATGATATCGTTTAGGACCTTGAGCATGGCTGAGGTGCACCTGTGACCAGCTCGGAATCCGGATTGCATAGCGAAGAAGGTACGGTGGGATTCGAAATGGTTGGTGATCTGTTTGTTCACTTGGCTTTCGAAGACTTTAAAAAGTCAGGGCAGGATGGATATAGGTCTGTAACAGTTTGGGTCTAGAGTGTCTCCCCCTTTGAAGAGGGGGATGACCGCAGCCGTTTTCCAATCTTTAAGAATCTCAGACGATACGAAAGAGAGATTGAAAAGACTAGTAATAGGGGTTGCAACAATGGCGGCAGATAATTTTAGGAAGAGAGGGTCCAGATTGTCTAGACCAGCTGATCTGTAGAGGTCCAGATTTTGCAGCTCTATCAGAACATCAGCTGTCTGGATTTGGGTGAAAGTTTTTCTGCTCTTTTGCACACCAGCATTTCTACCAGCATTTCTACTTGCACATCCTCATCTGCACATCTATCGCGCCAGTGTTAATTGCTACATTGTAATTACTTCGCCACTATTGGCCTATTTATTGCCTTACCTCCTTACTTCATTTGCACACACTGTATACAGATTTTTCTATTGTGTTATTGACTGTACGTTTGTTTATCCCATGTGTAACTCTGTGTTGTTGTTTTTTGTCGCACTGCTTTGCTTTATCTTGGCCAGGTTGCAGTTGTAAATGAGAACTTGTTCTCAACTGGCCTACCTGGTTAAATAAAGATGAAATAAAAAAAAGTGTAAAGTATTGAAGAGGCTCAAGTTGAAAATGTTAGCTTATATCTAATGTCTTCTGCTGTAGTCGTTCTAGATGATCCTCCCCATCCTGAAGGATCAACATGGCTTCTATGAAGTGTATTAATACAAAGGTAATACAGTGCAGATGTTAATTTGATGCAGTAACGGTAAAGAGAACGTCTTGGGCGAATCTCCGTTGGAATCTTTCCCAGAATGCAGATGTCTGGCTCCGGCGGTGTCCAGTTAAATTCTGTTCACATCACTTACCCCCCTCCCTGTAGACAATATCTGTCTGTGTTAAAATGACTGACCATGCATAAACAAATGCAAATCCTGCAGTGGGGCTGTTTTCACGCTATTTCTGTCTTTTTTTCTAACCCCCTTTCTTTGCCCTCATACTCCTCCCCCATCCCTCCCTCCCTGTTCCCTCCTTTCACTCTTTAAAAAAAATCTTTGATGTCTGTTTTTACACTCTTTTCTCCCTACAAAAGAGAGAAAGAGACGGTCCTTATCTCCACGGCAGTGTGTGTCACAGCCCAGCTCCAATTTTATTCCTCCATCTCACAGTCAGGTCTATTCAGAATCATTTAACTGAAATCTAAAACTTCAATCTCCCCCCTTTCGCGGAGCTTGAAGCGAGGCAGTCACTAACTGCCAAAATACGGCTCTTTTTTTCATCCTCTTCCCTTACTCATTTAGACTGATCCTCCTATTCCCCCTCTTCTTCATCTTCTGCCGACATTCTTCTAGCCAATCTTTGAGCTTCACAAGAGGTTATCAATGTGATCTATTGTGTACAAAGTATTTCCTTCCCATCTGGGAGAAGTAGATAGATAGAAACCTGTTAAATCAAATCATCCCTCAATCACATTCTAAGCAGAGAGAGAGAGAGAGAGTAATGATATGATAGTGTACTTGCCATTTTAGACAGTAAAGAGGCTGTGATTGCTTGCTGCTGAAACCCTTCCACCTGCCAAGTCCTGGATTCAGTTGTTCTCAGGATTATTTCTCTAGAGCTTTCTCAAATGTTTCAATTTTTCTTTCAGATGAATCTGTAAATTCGAGTTAAATGGTTAACTTTTTAAGGGGACCCAAATCTGAGCGGGGCCGACTGAATCCAGGCCTCCTTCCTCTTTTGTCTTATTTCAGTGATTTTCTTGTTTTTTATGCCGCAATAAAAAGCATATGTTTTACTTTTTTTTGTTGCATATCAGCAGTTCTTAGGCCAGATAGCCTGAGCAGACACACTTGATGTGAGTGGTGGCAAAGTGAGTCATTGCACCGTGCCTGTGTCGTGGTTGTGTGGGGGGGAGGGAGCTGTGCTTGTGTGGCCCCAGTGGGTGAACAAGGTGGCCCTGCGTCTGTGTTCCACATTACTCCTTCTTTCTTTTTTCTTTTTTTAAAGGCTGGAATGAATGTTTTATTCATTGTCTCTTTTCTACCTCCACCTCCCCCACAGTATTTTTTTCTCTCATAACCTGTGCTATGATATGTTGATCTTGCTATGTTGTTGCTACCTGGCTAGCTACATTATCAGTGTGTTGTTGCTGGATGTGTAATGTTTCTTTTTTTTCCTTTGTCATTTGTCAAATATTGTTCAGGATAACTTCAGTATTGGCTATGATAATGTCAGACATGGTGATGCAAAATGGGAACAGACATGATAGAAAATGATTTCAAATTTGAACCTCTTGAACTGTATATTATGTATAAATATGAAAATTTAAACATAAAAATCGAGTTAGCAATTATTGTAAACACTTAACAGTGAAGTGTCCTGAGCAGTATCAAACTGTATTGTATTGATTTGTAATTTAATATTGATTTATAAATAGTGATCAGTGATATCTAATCCAGGTGTCGTACCTCTCGTTGCAGGGCAGCACTCTCTGACCCACAGCAGGGACATCAGTGCCATGGACACCCTCCCCCTCAACGGAAACTTTAACAACTGCTACTCCCTGCGTGACCATGACGATGACTATGAGGATGTTGTGGGTGGGGGTGTGGTCGGGGGTGTGGTCTGCGGCCCAGGGGACCTGGGGGGCCTCAGCCTGGACGACGCTGCCTTCGAGAAGATGATCATCTCTGAGCTGGTTCACAACAACCTGAGGCCCCGCGGGCCCCCTAAGGGCCACAACCCCCACCGGGATAGCAGGGAGAGGGACAGGGACCGGGCCCCTCCCCAGACCAGGGTGACTGGGGACAGGGATAGGGATTGTGGGGGTGGAAGCGGCAGCGAGGATGATGCCATAGTGGCGGACCATGCTGAGGCTTCGTCCCCCCAGAGAGGTAGTATAGTCGGGGTAATTGGAGGAGGTCACCCTACCCTGGAGTTGCTGCTGCACCCCCACCACAAGGAGGCGTTAGAGGCCCCCCTCCTGCCCCAGAGGACTCACTCCCTGCTCTACAGTGCCCACAAGGCCCCCAGGAGGGCTGTGGAGGGGCCTGGGGGCCACGGCTCAAAGACAGTGGGGGCGATGGAGGACGGGGACTCCCAGTCACCCAACAATAACAGAGACTCCCTGTACACCAGCATGCCCAACCTGAGAGACTCCCCCTCGGCCTCACCCTACCCCCCCGATGAAGCCGACGACCTGTCCCCTTCCCCCAGGAGTGAGGGGGAGGACCTGTACCATAAGAGCATGCCTGAGCTGGTCGATGGGCCCCAGCCCCTGTCTTACTATCACATACACCGGGGCACCAGCGATGGGTGCATTGTGCCCCCCAGCGCTGAGGACTGTGAACCTGAGGGAGAGGGCCCCCAGGATGGACAGATGCAGCTCATTACTAGCCTCTGAGCAGATGAATGGAGGAAGGAGAGGAAGCACCTCTCTGGTGTTTTTGCACAGGTTTGAACATATGATAGTGTGTGGGCTTTGGTTGATGTCAAGACTATTGCCAGCCCTCACCGGTCCTCCTCCTGGTCCTCCTCTGCACTCCCAATGACCCGTCAGAGCAGGAAGTGAAATGTTTGTAGGTGGTAGGCAGGAGATGAATGGCTTATTCACACATACACTCAGTCACATACAAATGTCCTTTGGACTTGAACTGCTCCGCTCTGCTGTGGGACTACAGAGAAGGAAATGCACAGACCACTCCAAGTGTCAGAGAGTAGTCTGTCTGGCGCCATCCCTGTCCAGCTTGCATTTGTATTATATTGAAGAAGAAAAAAATTCAAACTCCAGGTTTAGAACTTTAGGAACACTGGTGAAGTTTTCCTGGAGGGATTTCCAGAATGAGGATCTGTTGAGTGATTCCACTCCAGAACCTAGAGTCATTTCACTCCACATTGAGGAATGTCAAATGAAGAACCACTAATTCAGACTCAGGCATTATATTTTCTCTATTGCACATTTAACTGTTGTCAGAGTAACAGCTAAATAAAATATATTTTGCTGTACCACAGTGTAAAAAAAGAAAAATAATACAAATGTTGTGGCAACCAATAATACAACCTTTCAATGTTGAGGAGATTGTCCTCAAAACAGGTTGCTCAAACGGTGCAAATGTCTTTTTTCCTCTCACTTGACTCGATGTGGTATGTTTGAACATAAAATATATATACTTTTTTGAAAATCTCATAAGAAACAATACTCACATCTCTGCTTGTGAAGTGCTTTTTGCTTTCATGAATTAAGCGTTTTGGCAGTAATATTTGTTGTTAACACCATGCCATGCACAGATTTGGAGTGAATTGGATCATTGTGTAATTTATTTTACTTGAAAGAAAATAAAAACATGTGTGTCAATGCGATATTTCAAGCATATTACGAACATATTTCAGCCTTTGACATTAATTTATTAACAGAATTATTGAAAATTTGAAAAATAAAAATGGTTGGGTAGTGCGACTTTCAGCACGCTTTAGATTAAGTTCATTTTGTAAGAGCCCATTGTCAGCTGATATAAAAATTCAACTCTTGTTTGATATCAAATAAATGTGAGATTTTTTCTTGTTTGCAATGGCTGACTTTTCCTTTACTTTCATGTGCAGACATGGAGCAAGATGAGAGCTAAGCTTCTGTTTAGACCTGTAGTCATGGAAAAAAATGGCAAAGGGAGAGTTATCTGATTGATCCTGCTCAATAACTTTCATTCAAATATTATTTCCTAGTAAGGTCTTCCAGCCCGTAGGTCCTGCTTCAATCTGACCACCCAGCTGTTCTTAGTAGACAATGTACGTCTGCTCAGTTCTGCATTTAACTGTGACATACACTTCATTAGACCATGTGAGATGCCAATTCTCTGTCAGACGTTGGAGTGAGAGAGGGAGAGGACCGGGGGCCGTGGCCAAAGCAGGGCAGAGAGGAGCAGAGCTGCTAAGTCCACCATGGCTCCCTGCCGCGGTGTTTGAATGTCAGCCTCTCCGTTTACACAGAGCTATCCAGATCCAACAGGCCCCGGCCGGGAGACACTGAACCGGTCTGTTATATTATTTGGAAACTTGGCTTCGCATTCACTTCAAATGTAATGAAAATCAGATGAAATGCAAAGCTGATGACCAGGGACCAGGACCATGCATACAGTACAAGCAGGCTCTCTCGGACTCGCAGTTAATTTGGAAAGGAGTGGACCTTGTCTTGTCTTAAAAGGATACTTCAGGATTTCGCAAAAAAACAACCCCTAAAGTCTTGGGAGAGAAGGGAGGCCCGTATTTTTCATTCATCATTATTTTTGCCTGAGCTACGAACACATTGATAGAGGATTCTGACACAAAATTGACACCGTCACATCTTGTACCCTGTCGTGTTGATACTGGTGTTAGAAAGGGGGATTTGATTGTGTGCCACTGATTTAATTGTTTACGATAAAGCTACCTCTTAAAGGGATACTTCAGGATTTTGGCAATGAGGCCCTTTATCTACTTCCCCGGAGTCAGATGAACTCGTGGATACCATTTTTATTTCTCTGCGTGCTGTTTGAAGTTGCTTACTAGCGCAATTGCTAACTACCGTTAGAGCAATGACTGAATGTCTATGGGTATCTGCTAACATGCTAGCCGATACCCATAGATGTCCAGTCATTGTGCTAATGCTAACTAGTTGGCTTGCGAAACTGCTTCTAACTTCCTTCATACTATATACAGTGACATAGAAATGGTATCCATGAGTTCATCTGACTCTGGGGAAGTAGATAAAGGGCTTCATTGCCAAAATCCCGAAGTATCCCTTTAAGAGGTAGCTTTATCGTAAACAATTAAATCAGTGGCACACAGTCAAATCCCCCATTCTAACACCAGTATCAACACGACAGGGTACAAGATGTGACGGTGTCAATTTTGTGTCAGAATCCTCTATATGAGTTCGTAGCTCAGGCAAAAATAATGATGAATGAAAAATACGGGCCTCCCTTCTCTCCCAAGACTTTCGTTTTTTTTGTTGTTGCATGATGCATATATATTGGTTCATTATCGCTAAGTAATCTGTCCGTTATATTAGCTTTCTTGCCTTGTCATCTTCAGAAGAAGTGCATTGTAATACCGTCCAATATACTGGTGATTATGTTCTTTCCCCATGGTGACTGGGAGGCGGGATAATACTGGAATATACTCTGAGGGGGAGGGGTTAGGAGCAGCTCCATTCCCTATTGGAACACAGTCACATGCCATTGATAAAAGAACACGCACCCTCAATGTCACCATTCACCTTCCTAGCCATCAAGCTTTCCAACTGGGCATTACTTTGGGTTAGACTATGATACAGCATATCAATGATGACACTATTCGTGTAGCAAATGAGAAGTTGTCGAAGTTTGGGAGAGATGAAAGAACTTGACTAATCAACCCATCTTTAATCTATAATCAGACAATCCTGTAGCTGTGTCCACAGGCCCCCGTCGCAAATGAAGGTACAATAAGCCAGAGTCCAAGCAGACATTACAGTGTTTTCATTTGATGTTGTCCAAATGACCAGCGGGTACATTATTTCATGTCCATCTTCCAAATACATCAAACAAGATGCTTCTTTGAAACTCAGATCACAGACTCTGTATTCCAAAATGTGGTGTGTGTGTGTATGCATCTGCATGTGCATCCTAAATGTGTTAAAAAAATATCTGATTTTACCATTTCACCCTGGTTTTACTGGGGGGGGGGGAACACAGATAAAACGGTCATATTAGAATGAAAAGGTGTTCTTGCAGACAAATGTTTATGTTAGTGGGGGATAGAAATCTTTAGCCAAAGCGGGAACTATGCATAATTACATTAGTACATGCACAAAGCAGGAGTATTATATTTCCTCAGGGCCCCTGTAAATGCACAGCTTTCATTCCTCTACATTTCACTCTGCAGCAGAAAGATAAAGAGCATCTGAATGTGGCTGTGCATCATTCCCACCCTGACACCACACTGCCACTATGCCACGGCATTTTGCATTTATACAACTTGCATATGTACTGGGGTATTGGATTGTATTGGGGGTATTTATTGGGGGTATTGGATTGTATTGGGGCTATTGGATTGGGGGCATTGGATTGTATTGGGGGTATTGTATTGGGGCTATTGGATTGTATTGGGGCTATTGGATTGGATTGGGGGTATTGGATTGTATTGGGGCTATTGGATTGGAGGTATTGTATTGGGGGTATTGGATTGGAGGTATTGGATTAGATTGGGGCTATTGGATTAGATTGGGGGTATTTGATTGGGGCTATTGGATTGTATTGGAGGTATTGGATTGTATTAGGAATATTGGATTGTATTGGGGCTATTGTATTGGCATTATTATTTTTTATCTGATTGAACAAAAACAAATGCATGGTCTGGACAAAATCCAGCTCCCACGCTCTGTCCTACTGATTAAAGTAAACGTCATTAAGTAATAATAACCTTATGGAATCATACCCAGCCTGTTCCTATGCGCGGTAACCTAAGGATACTGTTGAGTTATGTAAATGTATGTGTCTTGGTGTTATTTCATCTTCCGCTCATGCACAGCTTTTATGAAGTAGCTTTTGTTCATTTGAATTGTATATCGCTGCTTCAACAATACTGTGACCAAGGCTAGAGACACTCTAAAAGAGAGAAACGTGAGACAGGGAGAAAGAGCGAGAGAGAGAAGCAGAGAGACAGACAGAGAGAGACATGGAGACGGAGAAAGATTCAGAGAGAGAGAGAGAGAGAAACATGAGAGAGAGAGGGAGAGAGAAACTTGAGAGCACGAGAAAGAGGGGTACAGAGAGAGAGTGAGAGAGGAGAGGGAGAGAGAAACTTGAGAGCGAGAGAAAGAGGGGTACAGAGAGAGTGAGCGAGAAGGAGAGGGAGAGGGTAGACAGAACAGGATCTTGGACTTCAACACTGAAGCCTATTATAGGAGATTATGGCTGTTATGGTTTAGGACAAAGTACACAAGAGGCCTCATCAAATCCACATCTGAAAAGCCGTGATATCATTTTGAGTGAGCGTGTAACTGCCAAAATAATGGAAACACTTGAGTAAATGAGGGATGCAAAGTATATTGAAAGCAGGTGCTTCCACACAGGTGTGGTTCTTGAGTTAATTAAGCAATTAACATCCCATCATGCTTAGGGTCATGTATAGACCCCCATCCACAGGGCATGAGTGGTCACTGAACGCTTTGATGAGCATGAAAATGATGTAAATAATATGCCACGGCAGTCTCAGTCACCAGATCTCAACCCAATTGAACTTTTATGGGAGATTCTGGAGCGATTCCTGAGACAGCGTTTTCCACCACCATCAACAAAACACCAAATTATGGAATTTCTGGTGGAAGAATGGTGTTGCATCCCTCCAATAGAGTTCCAGACACTTGTAGAATCTATGCCAAGGAGCATTGAAGCTGTTATTTTGTGTGTGTGTGTGTGTGTGTGTGTGTGTGTGTGTGTGTGTGTGTGTGTGTGTGTGTGTGTGTGTGTGTGTGTGTGTGTGTGTGTGTGTGCATAGGCCTATGTGTATGCGTGAGCCTGTTTGTCCATTGTGTCATCTGTCAAAAAGCATCCCAGTTTGAGCACAATACAATTGGAAAACTGTCAGTTCTCATATGAAACACTTCCACTGACTTAGAAACAGGTCTACAGTTACCTGTCACACGCATTGCTCTGTAAACCACTGCACTGGGGGTTTTGTTGGGCTCTCCCCTTGCTGTGTGTGTGTGTGTGTGTGTGTGTGTGTGTGTGTGTGTGTGTGTGTGTGTGTGTGTGTGTGTGTGATAAAGGAAATGCATTCCCCCTGAGCCAAAGACGTGACAGCGCATTACACCTATTAGACCAAAGCTAATACAGCAACACCAGCAGCCCTGCTACAGACAAGGTCAACTGTGAGATATTTGGTTTCTGAAATGTGAGAAATTGGCCTCCAAAATACAGGTATTTTATGCAATTGTGAAAATTGTTTTTACTTTATTTTTGTTTGAAATGGAGAACAAAATATTTACAAAATTTTTGTATTACTACTATCATATTATCAAGTGTTGTAAAAAAAATATAGTGAACTCCATTTTTGCAAACACTGGCAAAAATATGCTTCTGCTTTCACTTCTGAAAAATTGCAGAATTTTTTTTTATTTGAGGACGTGGAGTGACATACTGTATACGAAAAATTCATTTGAAGATAAAATATGACACATTTTATTCTCACTTCAAAACACTTGTTTTTAGTAAATGACATCTCTGAAGATGTGATTGTAAAACATATCACAGAGGAGTAAAATGTTATTTAATATACAAAGGATGCATTTTTCAATTTCAGCTTATAGTACCTGCCATGTCCACCAAGTTTCATAGGTTTTAAATTTGAGTCAATTAAAATGGGTTAGTTCATATTTATGATGCAGTCATTTTTTAAGGTTGCGATTGATTTTGAGGCAACATGTGATTCTGTTGTACAGTATATTCTCTCTTTTTGTGTCAAATAGTCTTAGATTTTATGGCCTGTATAGCTCCATGAATATAAGCTGACATGAATTTTACCAACCTGACAGAATTTTTCAGGGTTTGCATTCTTAGGGAAATGAGTGGATCAGAAGAGGAATCTCACAATAATGTCTGGCTTTGTAGCTGTAAAAGTTTCTCAAAACAAACATGATCCCTCATGTTACAGAGCTCAGAAATAAAGTGAAGTGTGTGTGTGTGTGTGTGTGTGTGTGTGTGTGTGTGTGTGTGTGTGTGTGTGTGTGGCCATTCCACACACCTGGTTCAGCTTGTTTCCATTCATTTAATAAGCATATCAAAAGGCGCACATTAATTCTGTTTATCTTTTGTAATCAACAATAACTTTTGGAAAATTATCCTATCTAATAAAATGTAAATAAATTGTTTAAAATGTGATATGAAATGAAATGTTTTCCAGTAGATATTTGGCAGACATCTTGTGCATTGTCATTTATTTTCTTTGACTCGGTGAAAAGAGTTCACAGCCCCATGGCAGCAGGATACCTTTGAAAAGTGGAGCATGAGTCAGAGGGTCTTATTCACAGCTAATTCAGATAATAGTTTCAGCAACTTACAGAGATTGTGCTCTGCAACTTTTTTGAAATTACAGTATGGTACAGACAGAACCATGTGGAGATAATCGCCAAGCTTGGGAAATAAATGTTATTGTGAGGTACTGTTGCATTCCAAGCCTAGGTCGAATCCAAACAATGTTCCCTTATTGAATCACAGGGGTTTGGAAATCACAGTGACAGGCAACAAGGGCAATCACTGTTAAGGTAGTAGGATTTGCCACTATAATTTGTTGAGCTCTGTTGCTCCATAGGGTGCTATGGTGGCATTTTAAATCCAAATGGGTGCCACTTAGTGTAACAACTGGACTGTATTATACTTTGCTGTAGCACAACAACCAACATTCATGATATGCACTTATGAGGAATAGCTTTTGTATGGTACAGTATGTTTTACATGCTGCTATATCTGTTCTATACACTAACAGATACAGTACATTGATGTACATCCATATAAGTATACAAACACATATAGACATGGAACATGTGCATGTCAGCCTACACAATACACTTTGTTTTGAATATAGCTGCTGGATAGCTAAGAGGTTTGTCTCTGACCTTGAGTGGAAACTCCCCCATGAGCCAGAGCGCAAGGGAGAGAGGAGGGAGAAACAGATTGCTCATCTCTTCATAAAGAATGGATGGTGATGGCACTGTGTTTGTTCATTCGTTGTTACGTTACCTGGCAACAGGTGATGGCAGATTAACAGTCATGGCATCGAGTCAGTCAGTGTAAGGCTGTCGTCAAGGCCAATAGTCAATTCAAGTTTTATTTACCAGACTCTGTTAGAGAGAAATAGTTCTCACTGGCCTTTAGGTGGTTATTGTTAAAATAATAGGCTGTGAAAATATTGCTGTAGCCCTGGTAACAATCATAGTTTAGAAGGCTCTACAGCAGTCAATGATGTAGTGTTTTTAGACTCAGTGTTAAGTGATAGAAATGTAAGCATATTTGAGGTTATTTCAACTGTTAAATTTAGAATAGCACCAGTGCAGAGAGCTTTAGTGAAAAAATAACATAAATTAGTGTTTTGGCACTTCAAAACCTTATCAATTTAATGAAACATGAAACCAACTGTTTGATTGAACATATATTTTTTTTCCCTTATGGGAAATATTTATGTGCAATTAACATTTAAAATGGCAGCTGTTACCATGACAATGTCCCATGTCTAATGCACAGAACAGAGAGAAAAACATCTTGAATTTTGCATCGTGAAGCATTGATGTCTCACTGCCTTTGTGCAGGGTATCGGTCAAAGTCATATTTCCGTGGCAACTATCTCCTGCCATGAAAAAAAGAAGGGAAGAAAAAACAGAGGCAGTGAACAGCAGGGTAGGTGAAAAGACGTGATCTTCTCTTTAAGAGGAGAGTCCGTGTTGCATCCCCGGGAGCAGGGTTCTTTTGCTCTTGAATAAGGAGCACAGCAGTGTACAGGATAACATCTTGAAAAGACGGTTTATTTGCATGACAGAGACGACATTGATACATACATAGATCACTCCATCTGTGTCTGCTCAAAGGGTAGCAGAGATATACCATGGGCCATCATCCAATGAGGTCCTGCCAATTAAGATGGATACAGCAACCAATAAGAAGGATGCATTATGTGATAATGTATGTTTTAACAGATTCTGCTGTCTAGTCTCATATAGTCCGTGTGAACTCGTCATCTACAAAGAAACAGTTAGCACTCTATTCTTCCCACTGTACAATCTACAATCTTTCCTCAACCTATATCTCTTTATCACCAAACAACCAGACTATGCTTTGATAAAACGGTTTCCCACTGGGCACACACTGGTTGAATTAACGTTGTTTCCATATCATTTCAATGAAATTACGTTGAACCAACGTGGAATAGAATTGAAGTGTGTGCCCAGTGGGTTGTCACCTTTGACTGCCTCTCACTTTGCGTTATGAATGTTAAATGCATTTGAGTGAGCTTTTTCCATAATACAGTCACCTTCACCTTACAGAATAAGTGTCCTCTTTCAATGTTACATTATTATCCCCACAATGCGTGTTTTCACATCTTGCTCTTCAGTGTTCTTGGTGTTAGTCAATGTCTTCTATAGGGCAGAAAGGTCTTGATTCAAGGCTGTGCGTGGTATTAACTTTGCATTATGTATTGAAAAACATGTCTGAATAGCCCCATATGTTGTTCATTCTCATTTTAAAATGCAAAGCTGCAACTTTAAGTGCATCATTCCAAGCTGTAGCCATTCAATAAGTAGTCAGGGTTCTTCATCAATTTAATAGCAAGCTGTGATACTGTGGCCTTGATAGTGCAAAAGTAGACTAGCTGGGTTCATGTGCTCTCAGAGCAATAGGCTTTATCCGTCCAGTACCTGTCATTATAGGCTACCAAACACAGTGTGACCAGATGTAACATTTAGCACTAAAACCATTGCTGGATTATCCTTATCCATCTAGTCCACAGTGGGTAATCTTTCTGGGACAGGGAAAATTACAGTACATATGTTTATAAAAAAACATTCATTATGTACTGTAATTCAGCATTCATATGACTCATTGTTACAGCCTGACTCACATCCACTAATAGCAAAAAACAAACATGTTTGAAACATGTTGAATTTAACATTGTGCAATATGCTATTAGTGATATGTAAAATTGTAAAATGGGGCTTAATGGCCAACATTTTTTAAATTATAGAGCCAATATGTTCTATCCTATAACTATTTTGCGTAAGTGAATTAAAGGTAGACCAGAGAAGCCACATCCCTGATTGGCAGATGAGTGACAACCCTGATTAGAAGCACCTGCTGCTCATCGGTCACTCACCTGTGTCCCTACAAATGCTGTTTTGAATTAAAAAATATTTGTACCTACAGTACACACTGAAGAGGGCTGCAAAGCCGAAAAGTCTGCATACGCTATCCCTGATGTAGTGAAAATAATCTAAAAAATCAAAAAATTAAGTAAGCTTTATGCAACATCTTTTTGAGTGCGAACCTGTCACACCCTTTGTTTAAAAAACTATTTAAAAATGCTTTGTAAGTGATATATGGCTATTAGTGATCTATAAAAGTCTTATCTTTGTATCCCTAAAAATTACACACATGAAAGAAGAGAATAGAACAAGAGGATTGTCCTTGAACCCACTTGATGCTCAGAGCATTTCATGTTTTCCCAGGTGACTTTTGGGGTTTACCAGAGTTTAATGCACCATTTAGGAGGCGCAGCTGGAAAAGTGAACAGGAACATGTTTAACAACCTCACAAAAGCCCCTAAAGCTAGGTCTGTCTCTGAGTCTCTGGCCACCACACGCACGCACGCAGGCACACACGCACGCACGCAACACACGCACGCACAAACATGACGCACACATCCTTATTCTTAACCCCCTGAAGATCCCCAGGTCAGTACAGTATGTCTATCACACAGTATGTCTATCACACATATTCAGAGGGTCTATCAACCCCCTGAATATTCCTATTACTGTACATCTATCCTATTCTCACAGGCAGAGCTTACCAGAAGGCTAGTCGTTTATTCTTCATTTATCGTGTCTGATTAATTATTGATCGAGGGAACATCTAAAAACTAAAATTAGAACATAACAGAAGGGCTTGAGTCAGGGGACTACTCAGTGAAAAGTAGCACCAGCCAGAAGTGTCCAGTAGTTATGGCCAGAAATGGGTAGGCACACACACACACACACACACACATTCTGTAAATACTACATACTAGACACATGTACATCCTTCTCATCCTTCCTCTCCCCCACACACGCTCAGTAAACAACACAAATGCATGGACACACACAACTAACTGTGTGTGTGTGTGTGTGTGTGTGTGTGTGTGTGTGTGTGTGTGCGCGTCATCAAAGCTGACAGCTTGGTAAGTGGCACAACCCAGGGCCAAACGTCCAGATTAGAGTGTGGTCCCAGGGGCAGCATAGTGTCTAATAAGTTTAACAATAATTGCTGCGCTTGGCGACGTTTGTTCTTGAATTAATGAGTTAGCAGAGAACCTGAACACTTCATAAGCTGGGAGGAGCAGAGGAACATCTTCTGTGACACATAACTCCTGCTCTTAGCATGATAGGACTTGTTCCTGACTGTTTAAACTTAAACTTTAAATGTCAACGTGTAAACTTAAAATGTCAGTGTTATCATGTTAAGGATGCTTTGTCACCAAATCATCATAGTATCATTAGGCTAATGGAATCTTATATGTCTTGTATGGACACTTGTAACAGGGTACAAATTCAACAAAATCAATAATTCAAGTGTTTCTCCTCTCCACATGTTTTGCTCTGCTTGACCGTTTGGCATTACACACACACACACACACAACAAAACGCCCCACTGACATTGAAGCCTTGTGACCGTCTTGTCCATCCTTTAAAAAAAAAAAAAAACTGTCCAGAGCGGCGAAAAAGCCTGGCCATCAGCTCTCCTCTCAGAACCTGTCCATCACTGTCACTGTGGATCAGTGGTGCAGAACTCAGCCTGTCTCTCCCACAGCGCTGGTCCCTGCCTCCCCGACCGGACTCATATCACTGTCAGGAGGAAATGCCTGACTCCCTGCTGCCGCAGCTGAGTCCAGTTTGTAGGCCTACCCATGGATCGATGCCAATGATCTGGCATTGTCTGTGGCAGTGTGGCAGTGAGAAGGGAGTGCACTGCAGTAGTAGGAACAAGAAGTGGAAGTGAGTGGAGAATGGAGGAAAGTGGACCTCAAACTGATGCGGCACTCGAGGTATATGTCATAATGTGTATGTGACTGCAAGCTTTCAGAACCGTGATATCATATGCAGCCTATCACAGCTTTGTATAACAGACGATGACAGATGTGACGGTGTACACAAATCCCATTCTTCTCAGAGAGAGACGGGGGTACATGAGTCACAAACAATAAGCAGTGAGAATCTTGACTTGGCCCACTAGAATAAGCAGGACAGGCTACACCAGACATGATTCTATTCTATGAATCTATGATTCTGCCTGTACTGACTAAGCACAGAGGGGCCCACTGCTGCTGCACCATGAATTCCAACGTTATGGCAGAGAACTCTCGAGCTTTCAAACAAACCACAACAGGCGGCAATCCCAACTTCTCAACCTCCCACCGAGAGAGCCGGGGACGGCCAGTGGAGAACTGAGAGCTGGGATTGAAATTTAATTATAGCCTGAAAGCCCTCTCTCTCCTTCGCTCCGAGCCCAATATGGGAGAGGGGGATGAAGGATAGACTAGACCTGGGGCCTGCCTCTGTTTGCGTGACGGATACAACGGCTGGGGGAAACCACTCAAAACAGATCTCTGAGACCCTCAGCCTGCTGAATGGTGTTTGAAAACCTTGACAGACTGACAACCTGCTGGACAGACAGACAGATGGACTGACTCATTCAATTCGGTTCAGATTTTCTTTCATTAACTTGTTCATTCATATTCCCAACGAGGAGCACAACATGGACTATCTCAATTCCTTAGTTATAACAGCCTGTTCAGTAGCTTGAGAAGTAACATGAGTTTGATTGTGGAAAATGTTTGACATTACTATACAACAAAACATGGTGTGGCATCATTCTATCATCATGTCAGATCCATTGCTTTTTGATAATAAAGTTTGCATGGAATCTCTTGGTTCCCTATGGGTCTAACTGTCTGGGAAGTAGTGGGAGAAGTAGAATGAGTTTGATGGTGAATTCTGGAAGATACAGTGTATATTTGGCTCTATCTTACAGCAATAGATATTCAATCACCACGTTAGATTTAGTGCTTTTTAACTGATAAGACAATGCACAAAATGGACCCTCTTCTTTCCTATGACTGGCAGTATTACAAGTAGCATGAGCTTGAGTGTTCAACTGGAAGATGTACTATATACTTGGCAGGAATTGTGCCAGAATAGATGATAATGGTATTATTCCATCACCAAATTAGATTCTGTGCTTTCACCTGATAAGAAAAATTCACAGAGATTTTGATAAATGACCATTAGCCATAGTGTTCAATTAAAAGGAGTAAATTGTTATCTCCCCAGATTAACTACGGTATACATTTACTGGACTATTTATCTGTTTTGCTGAAATACATCACTGAAGGATCTGACATTTGTGGCAAAGAAATCTATGTATTTTTCCACATTGCTGACCATAAGCACAATTCCCTGGTGTCCCCTCTCCAGGAACATGGATGGACTATTACGGGGGAACCTATGACCTTATGATTGGATTCAAAGCTGCTTTGGCTGACACATCAAGGGAGGTTCTGCGTAGCATATTGGGCCAGACTGGCGGCAGAGCCTGGAATCTGCAGACTGAGTTAAAAGTCAAAGTCACAGGCCTGCTCCCAATCCATTGTGTATAGGGCCAGGGTGGGGCAGCTGACTGACTTCCCTGAAGATGAAAACCAGACTGAGCTCTCTGTGGTCCCATATGGCTTCTGGAGAGAGAACCCAATCTGTTGGACGGCCGGCTCTTCGCCGTTGCACACTCTTCTAATATGGGATACAGGAAGCGTCTGCAGAGTACTCCTCCAAAGATAGACCTGATAGCAAAAGGGGATACATTTAGAATGTTGTGGGTTGGGGGTGTTGGCGTTACTGACTGAGCAAGAGTGCTGCTTCTGAAAGAGTTTCAGGCTTAGGTTCTGTATGGGTCTCCTTTCACAAGGGGGTGGGGGGTGGGGCACCCGCTAGCACAGCACACAAATCCAGATGGAGGTCACTGCCAAAAAAATCCTGAATCCTGATGTGCTGGCCGACAGGGAGGCTGCAAAACTTTCCCCATGTAAATAACGTCAGCGAATCACCCCCTGTACACCCCCCCCCCCTTTTTTTGTAAAATCTGGATGCGTTTAAGCCGAGACAGCCATGAGAATACGAACCGCATGTCTTTTTCTGTTAGGGTTCCTTAAATCACCTCAGCACAGTTAAAACAAATGATCAGAGTCTGTTCTGACGGGTACAAGGCAGACAATGGGTTTGGAGGATGACGTCCACAGGAGGGTGGGGACTAACCAGTCAAGCTTTGATTGGCTTTGGCATCGAGTGTCATGTTAATATAACTTTCCAAACTGTCTGAGTTTTTCCTAACAAATTGTTAACAAAATATCGTAGTCGTTTTGTTTGTCTTTTAGCAAAATCCTCAGACTTCCATTTATGGGTTTGGACAGTGCTGTGGTGTTGAACTTTCCACCTCGATCCTTCACTGTCACACATACTGGACCCTAGCCAGTAGACTTGATAAATAGGGTTTAATGCTTCGCAGCATGGGTTCTATGGTCGTGCCTGCATGGACCACTGCCACAGCCCACAACTAGCTGGGAACCCAGTGTAGAAGGTTGTTGGCTGAGAAGGTGAATGTAAATTCCAGCTAAGACGGATTCTTTTCTTTGCCAATCCCAAAATGAAACTTTATTTGCTGTACTGTAAGATGGCTATGAAAATGCCCGTAAGGAATTAATGTTGCTGACATGTATCGTCTCCCAGTGGCAAGATGACTCCACCTGTTTTCTATTTATTTGTGTAATCACACCCCTCCAAGTGTCATCATTCCACCCTGTTTTCAGTTTGGGCTCAACTCCACCATTCCTTAAATCCAATTTTCTGACACATGCAATCTCTTTCTTTCGAACGTGATTACTTTTTTCCCCGGGAGGTGCTATGAGGTGTTATCCACCAGATGTTTTGTTTTCACTCCTTTCACATCGCCGTTTTGGTTATGAGATTTTGAGATGTAACTTCTAATGATCTTGTCAGAGTGTAACAATGTAAAATGATGTTGGGGGAAATGTGGAAGTGTTCAGAGCCAGGAAAACGTTCCACATAAATGTTAAAGTGGCGCTAGGGAGGCTGACTACCAGAGTTGTCACTGCCTTACTGCCTTTCAGTCTTGCTACAATATGGCTGCTTCTACATCTGTAACTATAGCTAGAACTGCAACTGTTTTGTAATGTAACCAGATTACAAGCCACTGTAATACACCAACATGGGTGGCATTTTCTTCCACCTCCTGGGTCTTGATTTAGTGTTCAAAAGAAAACATTAGTAATATTATGTGCGCTGTATTCCAACTCCTTCTCTTCCTCCCTCACCTCCTCCTTCTCTACAAGTCTCCATGCCAACATAACTGAACTGATTATCCCTATGAAGAATTTACAGTACAAAAGACAACACTAGTTAATTGAAAAGAATGAGATGAGTGTTTAAGAGTGAATACATGGTATTACATTGTAGCGCTTTCAAATAGATTAAATCATGTAATATGTCACAAACACATTTATGGCATACCATTAACATCCTGCTCGAATATTGTTCAGCAAACTTATGCCATACAATACAGCAATTTTTTTACCTAGCTAATTATACAAATGGCTTTTGGTATGTTTGTGTAACATTATGGCAACGCACCAATTTCACCTACATAGTACTAGTTTTTTATCTTGATGAAAATACCCTGTGAGTTCACCTCTAAACAAAGTGCAAACTAACGGGGCCAGTACACAGATGACATGTATGGGCTGTGACATGTCAACATGAATGGTAGTATTTATCCCGCTGCTCATTGCGACTGACTGGGCCGACCTGGACTGCTGTGCCAGTCACTAAGGTTAATTAACTATCTGGAAACTATTTCAGCCCTGCCAAGTTTATGTCACTTCAGGTATGTCTCCATTTAACTCTGTCTTCCGTTCCAAGTATAGTGGGCTGGCATGGAGTCAGAATGCTTTCCCGCTGTGAGTAATCATAAAGACAGACAGCACCAGGGATGTAATAATAAGGAAAGGTGAAAAAAAGAGATTTCCCTTAGCTAGTTTTCAGAAACATTGTGTGTTTTTGGCACAAACTGTGCCATGACAAACACTGTCAACAAGGGTGTCCATGTGCTGGAGGCTATAACTGGGTGGGTCATGCCTTCTTATACTGTAGCCTGTGAGGATATACAATTATCCCACTTGTTCAACCTATACAAGTTCAAGTTAAAATGTTGTCAGTATTAGTCAGACCTAGGTTCAAATATTATTATTTTTCCATACACTTTGGGCATTTGATTGAGCCTGCCTGGAGTGCCAGATGGGAGGGTTTGAACTTTTGGGAAAATGTAATTGGTCCCATTGCACCAGACAAGCTCAATCAAGCACACCTTAAGTATTTGAAAAGAAAACAAATACTATTTGAACCCAGGTCTGATATTTGTTGACATTATCACAAGGCTCTGTAAACCCAGCTTTGCAATTTCATCACCTTGTTCAAGAGTAGAATATATATTTCTGTTGCCATGTTTTCATGGTTACCAATCTTTTGTCTCCAGAAGAACTGTGCCACCACAAAGACATGGACTATGCTTTATTGTTGCTTCCTGGCTTCCTCTACAGGCCTCCTTCTTTGTTTGTCTTATTAGCATTATTAAACATTTATGTTTGAAATACAAACGTCATATTGCCGTTATGTATTCTTGCCATGTGTAATGTTATCACCTCTGTTGGGGCACTGTTATTGTGCTGCATAATTAATTGGGGGACATCAAAAGCTTTTTGTTCTCTATGTAAAACAGCAATGTCCCTCTCTTCGCAGCACCTACATATCCAACTGTCAATTGGCACTTCAGGATAGATACAGGTAATATGCCCCTAGCCTACACTGCATTGAGACATCATGTTGTCAATGCATCAACAAATATACAGTGCATTCTCTATGAGGTTGTTCATACATTCATTTTAACACATGGCTATTATGAAGGTCTCTACGCCAAGGGAACGTGTGTAAATATTAATTTTTTATTGCCTCAATACATCTTGATAAAGTGCAATGTAAAAATGTGTTTCATAGTGTGATGAAATTGAAATTGTGATATTATGTTGATTTCATTATATTTACATAATGTGTTTCAATTAAGTATACATTATTATTCCATCTTTACTGTGTGGTAAACTTGCTTTTCAAAAAATGCTAATAGTGGTAATATAGAAACATCTATTTTTAAGAATATTGTCTTCTCCCAGTAACATAGCTTAGATATGTAATGACAAGGGAGGGGAGTTGAAGATTTTTCTTTGTTACAGATGTAAGATCTTAATTTGACCTATATTGTCACATGAAAATAATCCTGCAACAGCAGGATATGAACATTTAGTCCATAAGGTTGCGTGATTGTTGGTTAGGCTATTAGCTGGCCAAAAGTAGGCTACATAAAAAGTGTAATACTGTTAATATAACTCTGTGGGTTTTCAGTGAATTTATGTAAATCACAAAGCTCATCTGCATTTCCTGCAGCACATGAAAATTCTCAGCAACAAAAGACTGATCAAATTAAGATCCTACATCTGTACATGGCATGTTTACATTTCCTGTCATTTCATACTATTTTGTCAAATTAGATTCCTGAGAGTCAACCATGCTGCATTACAGGTGTAGTGTGAGAATTTTCCTGCGCCACAGGAAATTCAAATGAGCTCCATGATTTACATATATTCACTGAAAACCCACAGTTCTCTTTCTCCCCCAAACACTAAAGCACCAGACAGAATAAATGTCCTACTACTCTAGGTCCTACAACTGCAACATTCAGTTCTCTTTCTCCCTCAAACGCTAAAGCACCAGACAGAATAAATGTCCTACTACTCTAGGTCCTACAACTGCAACATTCAGTTCTCTTTCTCCCTCAAACGCTAAAGCACCAGACAGAATAAATGTCCTACTACTCTAGGTCCTACAACTGCAACATTCAGTTCTCTTTCTCCCTCAAACACTAAAGCACCAGACAGAATAAATGTCCTACTACTCTAGGTCCTACAACTGCAACATTCAGTTCTCTTTCTCCCTCAAACACTAAAGCACCAGACAGAATAAATGTCCTACTACTCTAGGTCCTACAACTGCAACATTCAGTTCTCTTTCTCCCTCAAACGCTAAAGCACCAGACATAATAAATGTCCTACTACTCTAGGTCCTACAACTGCAACATTCAACAACCATAGTTTTAATATAGCTAAATAACACAAGATAGATATTGGTCTCCACTACCATATAGAGTACAAGTGTATCCGAAATGCAGCCAAAAACTATAGCCTAATGTAGCCTATAAAAACGAATTTCCCTTTAGAAATTGTAACTTTTTTATTTTTTATAATCAAATCCTTCTGCTGTATGATTATTTTACTCCTGTGACGAAACTGGTCAAATTAAGATCCTATGTGTGTAAGCAATCACAGTATTTGTGTTGAGTGCACTTGATATTGTATTTGCACTTACTCTTATGAATACATCTGTGAATAGATATCAGAGCTTTCTCCTTTTTTCAAAATTGTATTAAGCACATTTGTGACATTTTCCACATCTGCTTCCAACATTTAAAAATAGAAAAGCCTGTTAGTTTACACTGGAAAAATGTTAGGCCTAAACATTATTTTTTGAATCTGTTAAACTAATTCTGAAGGTGGCATGTTACATAAAACTATCTGTGTTGAGCAGCAAGTCTTGGCATGGGTTTTTATTAGACAACATATTGATTCGCCTACATTAGACTACATCTAGACATTTAAATAATTATCACATTGCATACTTTAGCACACTTCAGTGGCCTCCCACATACAAGACATGAGTTCAACAAGATGGGGCCTTCTGCTATAAATCTGTACATGCATAGCACTAGATTCGGGCTGGTGGTGGAGGGTTCGATTGGTAGGCTAGATGGTGGGATTGATTACTGACATCAAATTCCAAAATAAAATATATTTTTTGCATTGTTCATGGGACCGAGTGCAGTACTGCGCGTGAAGCATTAGTCATGCTGACTGCAGAATCATAAATAATATTTTATAGCTGTGAGGGGATGCGTGTCCGTTAGCATGACATCTGGGTTTTAATTCTAGGGGAAAAAGCCCCATATCTGCCTGATCCTACTAACACAAACCATCCGAGGAGAATACATAGGAGTGTCGCGAAGCCTCCTCGAACAACATAGCAAGGCAACGCTCTGTAACCCATCTATTTCAATAGCCTAATAATAATAATAATACATGGGACTTATATAGCGCTTTTCAGTGACTAAAAGTCGCTTTACAATTGTAGAAAAAAAAGGAGTAAAACAAAACACCAGACAAAAAAACATTAATAAAGAGAGCGGTGGACTCAAATATGGGAAGGAGTGTGACGTACCAGTGTATGGGGAGGGTAGAGTTCTATGATCTAACCTTCGTTGATTAAACAGGATTTTCTTATTGTCTGCCGTGTGTGGTGTACAGTGTGTATCTCTTGAGCACATACAGTAAGGGTGCTGGACTGTAAAAAAAAAAAGTTTTTAAATGACTAAGCAATTTATCATTATTTGAAAACCGTAATAAATTAATCAAATTCACATACCTATGAATAAAATAAAATGGAATTAGGCCAACGACATGGTGGTTCACACGAGAGGTATAAAAAAGAACAGTAAAATACGGCTTAGAAAATATTGATATGTCAGTTCTGATGAGTGTGTGTATATATATATATATATGTTTGCCCATGTGACTGTGTGCGTGGGCACATGCGAATACGTAACTACATCGAGTGCAGTCGTTTCAGAGGAGAGATAAGGCCTATGCGGATTGATAGGATGTATATGCAGCTGATGCATGTGCATCTGTAACTCGATACGACTTCATTGCACGATCATGGGCTCTTTGGGACTTATCATCACTCATTTTAATGAGGTAACAAGTGATAGGGTAACTAGATCGCAAAGGGTAATGTGTCATTGCGAGAGTGTAACGAGCGCCACCACATGGTTTGTTCTAGAATTACATCTACTTCTAACAAACTGCTAAAACAGAGATTAAAAAAGACCAACACAACCTGAGTGAGAGTAGAAAGTTCCAACACAGGGTTTCGTACTAGTGTCATTGCCTGGATTACCAATTCAACTCCAGGGCTCTGGGGAATATGAAGGAAGGACAAATATCAACTGCTCAACATACTGTAGATGCAGTATTCCCATTAAAATGAGCTTCTTCCATCACTATCAATCCCCACAGTAGGTCTTTACAACTTCACACATAACCTGTACACTATTATTTAATGCAGCACAGTATAATATCGGTTCTTCTGTTCTTTTAAGGCCACAGGTGGTTCTGTGGAGAGCAGTGGGATGCTATTTTGTTCTGTCTTTCATAACCCAAGGCACTACTGAAACCAAGCATTACTTATTCAAGGCACAATCAGAACAGAAGGAGATATGATATAACCTCTATAGAATGACACCTGTTTCATTTCACATAAAAACCTTGGTTGGGCTCTTTGAAGTTAGCTCTGTATAACCAGTTGGTAATAATCATTTCTGATACCTATTCGGTTGTCATTAGGCCCATCATTCCTCAAGGCTACTTAAAACCCCTCAGTGTGCCTGAAAGGGAACAAAAGGAATTTGAATTAAGGGTGTAACTGAGCTCTGCCTCGGCTGGTCTCAGCGGTGCCGTCGTTCTGGCTCTTTCATCTGATTCCTGTCTCTGAATACTTTCTCTTAATTACAATGGGTAAAGGCAGAGCCATGTGGACAAAAAAAGATAAATTGGGACACAGGAGGCAGAGGTTCAATAAAACAAAAAGCCTGAGACAGTCAGCACTCACTGTCATGGTCTCTGGTGTCCATTGGAGACGGATCTGAAGACTTTTCAGAGAGAAAGAGAGGGATTGAAAACACTCCTGGAATGTGCTGAGACTAAAATAATGAATGTACAAGGGAGACAGCCAGTCAGCCATTATGCAAACTTTTGCATACACTATCATGTCACCATTTTTTTCTCTGTCAAACACAGCTACACAAATAAAGTTTTGGCCTCTCACCTCAAAAGTACAGAAGTCCAAAGAGCACATATCAATAAAAAAAAATATGATCTCATTATGTCAAGATCATAACTTATTTATCTATTGATCACATAACAAAAGTTGCTTTTTTGAGATCGCAAGATAATTTTCAAGAGATCCCAACAACAAAAGTTTTGTTGAGATCAACTCTATAAATAGGAGTGGACATATTGATGATAAATTGACAGCAGTGTCATAGTGGACCAAAGGCAGTAAGACTCTACAAAGATCTAAGGCAGCGTTTCCCAAACTCGTTTTGGTTTTTACCCTAACACTACACAGCTGATTCAAACAATGAACTCATCATCAAGCTTTGTTTATTTGAATCAGCTGTGTAGTGCTAGGGCAACAATCAAAATGTTCACCCCTTGGGGTCCCCAGGACCAATATTGGGAAACACTGATCTAAGACCTTTGATTATACTGAGCACATATGTTGTAAGTAGCCATGTGCTAGTCTACTACAGGACTCTCCAACCCTGTTCCTGGAGAGCTATCATCCTGTAGGTTTTCTCTCCAACCCTAATCTAGCGCACCTGATTCTAATAATTAGCTGGTTGAGCAGCTGAATCAGATTAGTTACATCTGGGGTTGGAGCAAAAACCTACAGGATGATAGCTCTCCAGGAACAGGGTTGGAGAGCCCTGGTAGTGTATTTGTCACTTGTGCCTATGGCTCTATTTAGTCCAGCATTTCCCAAACTCGGATCAAGGGGTGCACGTTTTGGTTGTTGCCCTAGCACTACACAGCTGATTAAAATAGTGAACTCATCATCAAGCTTTGTCTATTTGAATCAGCTGTGTAGTGCTAGGGCACAACCAAAACGTGCCCCCCTTTGGGAAACACTGATAGTAATGTTTCTTTATTCCCTCATGTGTGCTTTATTTTAAATGTATTCATCTAGAAGTGCTTTAAATATTTATCATATCATGTGCTGTGTTTTGGTTTATTTCTTATTTACTTATTTGAGTGGCTTTACTTTAACTTGGTTAACCTCCTTTTGAGTGTTTGGGCACGTTCGAGTGGATCCCTTTTATCAAGTCAGTGACTGTCGTTGGTCCTTTCAAAGTGTGTATAAAAAAATTATGGGGATAAAACATTTCCGACTTGCGCCTACATCTCGACTGCATGAACTTTACAAAAGTCATGTGATTGAAGGTAATGAATTTTGACTGCAGTCCAGGTGCAAGTTTCTGCTTCATCCTGCAGCCATCGTCTGCAATGTGTGATGCTCATTTTCAACCAATCATTAGGGTATTTTTGTTTGACCCACGCAAACGGGACCAAAGATATGACTGAAACATGATTAATATAGCATATACAGTGGATATAAACAAATTAATATGATATTTGATGCTCTTTCGCAAATTGATTGACAATGAACATATAGGATTTCAGTTTGTGAGTGTGTGATATGTTTATTTTGACATTATAAAGAAAAACTTTTATAAAAAAATGGCAACACTGCCAACCACATTAGTGTCTGTCTTTCAGCTGTCTCAGATTTGCTTGACGCACTGCTTTTTTTGCTTAACCCCCCGACTTCACTCCTTGACTTTCTTCTACAGTCGGTTGCTTGAGCCTTACAACTCATTGTCTCGTTGTGGGAATGAGTGTATTAATCAGGGACCTGAGCCCCCCACACACACACACACACACACACACACACACACACACACACACACACACACACACACACACACACACACACACACACACACACACACACACACACACACACACACACACACACACACACACACACACACACACACACACCTGCGGAGCATTGGGGCTAACAAGCTGTCCCTGCACAAAGACAGCTCTCAGGTTGCCGAGGGCAAGATGGCGGAAGTGGATGCTGAGTTCAAATTTAGCAGCGTGTCAAGAAAATTTGGTGAAAACAAATGTTCTGAATGGACAACAGTAATATTGAAAACTGGAACAAAAATAAAATTGTATAAAATTGGAGTGGAGGAGACGTGTGTAAATGAGAATGCATCGCTTCTTGTTGCGATTTGATTGTTGAGTAAGGATGCATATGTAGGAAACCCGTTTGAGGTGTCGAAAATGGTGAAGTATGCACTTGGAAAAGTGTCAGAGTGACCAGGAGTGGTCTTATTTTGATTAACTGTATTTCTGAAGAGCAGAGGAAGATTGCAGTGGGCCTCAAAAGAATCTGGACAACAGAAGTTTTGTGTTTTGAACCCATCAAAGGAGTCATTTCAGTGAAGACATCAAAACGATGAAATAACACATATGGAATCATGTAGCAACCAAAAAAGTGTTAAACAAATCTAAATATATTTCATATTTGAGATTTTCAAGTAGCCACCCTTTGCCTTGATGACACCTTTGCACACTCTTGGCATTCTCTCAACCAGCTTCACTTGGAATGCTTTTCCAATAGTCTTGAAGAAGTTCCCACATGCTGAGCACTTGTTTGCTGTTTTTCCTTCACTCTGCGGTCCAACTCATCCCAAACCATCTAAATTGGGTTGAGGTCGGGTGATTGTGGAGGCCAGGTCATCTGATGTAGCACTCCATCATTCTCCTTCTTGGTCAAATAGCCCATACACAGCCTGGAGGTGTGTTGGGTCATTGTCCTGTTGAAAAACCAATTATAGTCCCACTAAGCGCAAATGGATAGCGTATCGCTGCAGAATGCTGTGGTAGCCATGCTGGTTAAGTGTGCCTTGAATTCTAAATAAATCACTGACAGTGTCACCATCAAAGCACACCCACACTATCACACCTCCTGCTTCATGGTGGGAACTACACATGCGGAGATCATCCGTTCACCTAGTCTGCGTCTCACAAAGACACGATTGGAACCAAAAATCTCAAATTGGGACTCATCAGACTAAAGAACAGATTTCCACCGGACTAATGTCCATTGCTGGTGTTTCTTGGCCCAAGAAAGTATCTTCTTCTTATTGGTGTCCTTTAATAGTGGTTTCTTTGCATCAATTGGACCATGAAGGCCTGATTCACACAGTCTCCTCTGAACAGTTGATGTTGTGATGTGTCTGTTACTTGAAGCATTTATTTGGGCTGCAATTTCTGAGGCTGATAACTCTAATGAACTTGTCCTCTGCAGCAGAGGTAACTCTGGGTCTTCCTTTCCTGTGGTGGTCCTCATGAGAGCCAGTTTCATCACAGCGCTTGATGGTTTTTGCGACTGCACTTGAAGAAACTTTCAAAGTTCTTGACATCTTTTTGCGGATTGACTGAACTTCATATCTTGAAGTAATGATGGACTGTCGTTTCTCTTTGCTTATTTGAGCTGTTCTTGCCATAATATAGACTTGGTCTTTTACCAAATAGGGCTATCTTTTGTATACCAACCCTACCTTGTCACAACACAACTGATTGGCTCAAACACATTAAGAAGGAAAGATAAGGGTGGCTACTTTGAAGAATCTCATATCAAATATATTTTCATTTCTTTAACACTTCTTTGGTTACTACATGATTCCATATGTGTTATTTCATAGTTTTGATGTCTTCACTATTACTATACAATGTAGAAAATAAGAAAAATAAGAAAAACCCTTGAATGAGTAGGTGTCCAAACTTTTGACTGCTACTGTATATATATATATATATATAAAAAATACTGGAAAGTTGTTTGATTTACTTTATGAAAACAAAACAAAACTTTGGTCGTTTTTTGGTAGTTCAGTTTTTTGGGGGGAATCCTGTTTCCATCCTGCATAGTAGGTGGCGGGATGGACATTAAACTGTGTGACCGCCAATATACTATAGAAGAAGAAGAACAATAAGACAGTTCTCAGACATTATTCAAGACATTCAAGTCAGCAATGGGAGAGGACAAGTGCCACAGGCTGTCCTCGGCCACGCACACACCACAGCACAGCGTCTGGGGATAGATCGGATGAGTTTGACCCTGCTTGCGCTGAAGAGACGAATGACGTGTGAGTGCGTACCAATGATGATGTTACTGATGCCGCTTTCTCCTCCCTCTCCAGATGTGGCCTGCTATGACGAGACAACCGAGGCCACGTCTACCGCATTGGAACCCCATGATGCCAACGCCTAAGCGACGAACGCTCCATGCTATGGACTCTAGAGTGTATGAGAGTGTGCCCGGGTCTATACTTGTGTTTTGTTCTGTGTTGCTTTTATCCTGTAAACCCTTTTATTTTTATTACTTTTTTTTACTAAGAAAAGAGAGCTGTAAAGAACTGTGGAGACTGTCTGCCTCCTGCCTGTGTTATTGGGATTGAAAGAACCATAGTTTTTGACATACAGGCCTGGGCCTTCTTACCAAAGCCCCATCAATACAAGGCAAACAAGGGCAAACTGAGGAATTCCAAACAAACTGCACATGTTACAGTAGGTCTAGTCAGTGAGACGATTTTTATCACTGGATGAATGGCTGCTTGGTCCTTCACCGCCAAAACATTTTGCCCACCATCTGTGGCTGAAATGACAAATAGACTGTAGCCTTCATGAACTGTTGGAGTATTTAGAAACCCACAAGATGTGATTCACTTCACCTGTTTTACTAGTTTTATTTTTCTGTACTACTTAATTGTTTGACTGTGTTTTTGCTGCTATTAACAGGCCAAACTCTGTTAACTATTAAAGAGATTTAAAATAAACTTTTATTGGTAGTCTGCAACCACAGACCTCAATGTTAACTTTTCTTGCACGGAACGTTCCACATTCAATCCACTTAAAATAGTAGTGTAACCACACTTTTACATGTCTTTAAAATTGGATTGGAGCCAAAACTGGAAGCCATCTATAACTGACAGACAATTATAAGGGCACAGGGCGAGACCCAGATGCAGACACGGGAGGCAGATTGTTCGAGTCACTGATATATTTTAGTATCCAAGGGGCAGACAAGAGAATGGTCGTGGACAGGCAAAAATATCATAACAAGGTCAGAGCCCAGGAGGTACCGAATGGCAGGCAGGCTCGAGATCAGGGCAGGCAGTATGGTCAGGCAGGCGGGCTCAGAGTCAAGGCAGGCAAGGGTCAAAACCTGGTGGACTAGCAAAAAACAGAGAAAAGGAAAAGCAGGCACACGGCGTAACACGCTGGTTGACTTGACTTAATAAGACAAACTGGCACAGACAGACAGAAAACACAGGTATAAATACCCAGGGGATAATGGGGAAGATGGGTGACACCTGGAGGGGGTGGAGACAAGCACAAGGACAGGTGAAACAGATCAGGGTGTGACAGGCAATGCCATTTCTGCCTGGGTCAATCCCTAATCAAAATAAAAACGGATGCGCTGATCAACCATGGGTTCTGCCGCCTCAGCCATACTGTCAATCTATTATCAATACATCCTCCTCTCCATAGAGTTGATCTCGACAACTTTTATGTTGTGATCACAATAACTATTTTGTGATCTCGACAAAACTTGGGATTTTATAAATGAATGTACACAGTAAAACATTCTAACCGTTTAAAACTGATCATCTAAGTGGCTTGAATGTTCAGTCCACAGTCACATCTTGTTTAGTGAGACATTAGGCAGGGGAATGCGAGATGATCACAATGGACAGATATTAAGAGTAGAGCCGGAGGCAGTGCTCGTTTTGTTTGCTTCGAGTACACCACCACACTCAGCAGCACTGTAGTATGTATGCAGAGATCTAGATATGCTGAGGAGACACGAACAGTGGAACAGCAGTACGGTCAAATGACAATCCCAGGTGTAAAAGATTATGAAGTGACTAACTGCATGTGAGGTGACCATGATTGGAACAATGGCATTGACAGACTGAAGGAAACAATAACCCAGAGAGAGAGAAAGTGAAAGCAAAAGCATTCCAGTTCATGTTGACAGCTGTTAAAGGTAAGCCCACGCAGGGCCGGCTCTAGCCTTTTGGGGCCCTAAGCAAGATTTAGTTGGGGGGACCCCCAACTCACGACAAAACATTTTAGTGGCCCCCCTGTTGACGTTGTAGAGAAATTTAAAGTTCAATTCCTGCAATTCTACACATTTTGCCATGGGGAGTAGAGAACATGTTGCAGTTTTAACCGCCAGTGCAGTCAACTTGATTTTCCTGTGTTTTTTATATTTCCACACTAAGGTTGGAATAGTACTGGGAAATTGTGAACGTGATGATTGAAAAGTTTGAAAAGACCGCCTGAAAATTCTGCCTATTTTGGCCTTCCATGGTGACATCACCATACAGTAAAGTAAAAAAAAGTTTTTTATTTCACCTTTATTTAACTAGGTTTGCCAGTTGAGAACAAGTTCTCATTTACAACTGTGACCTGGCCAAGATAAAGCAAAGCAGTGCGACAAAAACAACAACACAGAGTTACACATGAACAAACGTACAGTCAATAACACAATAGAAAAATCTATGTACAGTGTGTGCAAATGTAGAATAGTAGAGAGGTAAGGCAATAAATAGGCCATAGAGGCGAAATAATTACAATTTAGCATTAACATTGGAGTGATAGATGTGCAGAGGAGTTAATAGACCAATAAGAAAGAGGTCCAAACCTCTAATTTTCAGTTTTAGCCTCCACACTCAGACCACTCCCAGACAGTCCTAGCTAGATTCTTGCTTTAGAAATTTCTCTTTGCTAAAAAGCTATTTTGGTTTCTTTTTGACAATAACATAAAAATTAAAAAAATCATAGTAAGGTACTTAATTGTTACCCAGAAATGATTTGATATTGAGATAAAAATGACTGCATTGGACCGTTAAAGCACGTTTTCTGCAATTCTACACATTTTGCCATAGGGCGGAGAGAAAACGTTTCAATTTTCAAAAATGTCATGCAGTTCTACTCATTTTGCCATGGGGTGGATAGACATTTTTGCCGTTTTAAAGCTAATTTCCTACAATTCTACACATCTTATAATGACTTTTGCCATGTTAATATATCTGAGTAAGAGTGACTAACAAAATCAATGGCCGAGGCCCCTAAGCGACCACTTATGTCGCTTATGCCTGGAACCGGCGCTGAGCCCACATTGCTCAAGGACATCATATCCTAGCTGCCATTTCCTCTCGCCTTAGCACAATAGTAGTAGTGGTATGACTTTGTTTAGCAATTATTTGTGAAACATTTACTGTATGTAGTGCACAAAGACCACCATTTTCACTCCAGCTTCATATATAAATGCTAAATTATAAAACCAGCAACAAACCATACATCTTCTAATCCAAAATCAATACAACGGGTGTAGACTTTACCGGGAAATGCTTGCTCACGAGCCCTTTTTAAGCAGGCAAGCAAGTAAACATAGATAGAGAGGATTGTACAGTTGCTTCATAAGAAGGCGCTGGTTTATATTCATGTGTGTAATCATCCATAGGGACTACTGAGGACCTAATATAACTGCTATGACTCATACCAAAACCGCTGCTTTAGCAAACCAAGCAAGATCCCACTCCGAAAGAGAAAGGAGGGGGGATCGAGAGAGAGAGAAAAAAGCTTCAAAAGGCTTGATGAAATGTAGAATCATCAAAGTGAGGATTCCTTCCCTGAGGAAGCTCATCTTCACTCTCTCCACAGACATAAGTGCTCGGAGAGTGGCTGTCTGTAGGGGGGAAGTGACAAGCGCTGACGGGTCACGGAGGGTTTGATCCCAATCATTAGCGTTACTGACTCCCTCGCCAAGAGAAATCACACAGGTTTGTTCTGCCGCAGTATGTCCAAAGGTCCAGGCAGGGAGGCAACACTGTGACTGTGTCATGGACAGTCCTGCTTTGATCGGGTCCTCTCAGGAAGAAGGAGGAGGTTGTGACCACACCTAGGGACTAGTTATGCTACTGTACCTGCCCTTCACATTATGGTCAATGAGGTGAAAGGCCTGACACAGTGGTGTCGAACATTTGGCCTGTTAGTCATAACAGCCTCAGGCCCACAATCTGATCCAATCTCGCCCACACAACACATCTCAACACTAGCCTTAGTTTCGTAGGAAACATATGTTTGGAGGGAAATAATTCACATAACAGGCGATTGGCAGTTAATGTTGTTTAGGAAAATAAATTGCTTCACTATGAGCCTGTATCTACACAGATGTGTAAGATATTTGCCTTAATTTGGCCTCAGATGGCCCCTTCTGCTAGATTACTTTGACACCACTTGGCCTAAAATTCAAGAATAGAATTATGGATGAGTCAATGGACAACAGGAGGTGAGTGAGTCATTTGCCAGCTTCTGATGGGTTTCAGGGTAACACTTCTTCTGCTGAACTTCTTGTCAAAGCTGCCCCGTGAGCCGACTTCCTCACTTAGTTTTTATCGCAACTCCATGCATGAGTAATGACAAGCCATTTGTCATAATATATATCCCATCATAAATGGTTATGACTGGTGTCATGTCATATATATAATAGTATTACGTAGGCTTTATGACACAGGCGTTTGGGTTTAATATTAACTACAGACCATTTACTGGGGTGTTTGCATTCCTTTGAAGGATTACGTCCGAGCCACTCACTGTCCAATATCCAGTCTTCATACAAACGGGGCCTCCAAGAGTGTGTGAGCCTCTCTCCAAGAAGTGGAACATTTGGGTATGGAAACAGCTGAAGAGAATGATGTAACAGTCAGTATGGTTGGGGTAGGGGAGGCAGACATTTAAAGGAACTTACTGGGGCTGGAGCTCTCATTCTGCCTTTATTTGTCTCCACTTTGATCTGGATCAGACGGCCAAGTTCTATGCATGCAGTGTTATCCTCCCATAATCTTTGCTCTGTCTCCAAAATGCGGCACTAGCCTACTAACCTATATAGATGAGACTGGGTCTCTCTGCATCTCTGCATTTCCACGTTCAGTTCATTCAGCACTAATGTCAAGCTTGAATGTCCTAAAAAGTAACTATACTGAACACAAATACGAATGCAACATGCAACAATTTCACCAATTTTATTGAGATACAGTTAATTTAAGGAAATCTGTTCATTTAAATAAATTCATTAGGCGCTAACTAATGGATTTCACATGATTGGGCAGGGGCACAGCCATGGGTGAGCTTGGGAGGGCATAGGCCCACCTACTGGGGAGCCAGGCCCAGCCAATCAGGGTGAGTTTTCCCCACAAAAGGGCTTTATTACAGACAGAAACACTCCTCAGTTTCATCAGCTCTCCGGGTGGCTTGTCTCAGACGATCCTGCAGGTGAAGAAGCCGGATGTGGAGGTCCTGGGCTGGCGTGGTTACATGTGGTCTTCAGTTGTGAGGCCGGTTGGACGTACTGCCAAATGCTCTAAAATTATGTTGGAGGCAGCTTATGATAGAGAAATTAACATTCAATTCTCTGGCAACAGCTCTGGTGGACATTCCTGCTGTCAGCATGCCAATTGCACACTCCCTCAAAACTTGAGACATCTGTGTTATTGTGTTGTGTGACAAAACTGCAAATTGTAGAGTGCCATTTTATTGTCCCCAGCACAAGGTGCACCTGTGTAATGATCATGCTGTTTGATCAGCTTCTTGATATGCCACACCTGTCAGGTGGATGGATTATCTTAGCAAAGGAGAAATGCTCACTAACAGGGATGTAAACAAATTTGTGAACAAAATTTGAGAGAAATAAGCTTTTTGTGCATATGGAAACATTTCTGGGATCTTTTATTTCAGCTCATGAAACATGGGACCAACACTTTACATGTTGCGTTTCTATTTTTGTTCAGTATATTTGGTATCGGTTGTTAAGAGGAAAATATGATTTCATTTACTACCAACTTCAAGTAATTTTCTCCTCTCTGGGTAAAACAAACAAAGTGACATATAGAAAGATTATTATTATAATCTTTCCTTTCTTTTATCAATTAGGCTACCAAACAACAATGCACATACCACAATAGTGAACAGTGAAGAGGCGACTCTGGGATGCTGGCCTTCTAAGCAGAGATGCAAAGAAAAATACACATCTCAGACAGGCCAATAAAAAGAAAAGATTAAGATGGGCAAAAGAACACAGACACTGGACAGAGGAAATCTGCCTAGAAGGCCAGCATCCCGGAGTTGCCTCTTCACTGTTGACGTTGAGACTGGTGTTTTGCAAGTACTATTTAATGAAGCTGCCAGTTGAGGACTTGTGAGGTGTCTGTTTCTCAAACTAGACTCTCTAATGTACGACAAGTTGTGCACCGGGGCCTCCCACTCCTCTTTATATTCTGGTTAGTGCTATTCTGCGCTGTTCTGTGAAAGGAGTAGTACACAGCATTGTATGAGATCTTCAGTTTCTCAGCAATTTCTTGCATGGAATAGCCTTCATTTCTCAGAGCAAGAATAGACTGACGAGTTTCAGAAGAAAGTTCTTTGTTTCTGGCCATTTTGAGCCTGTAATGGAACCCACAAATGCTGATGCTCCAGATATTCAACTAGTCTAAAGAAGGCCAGCTTCATTGCTTTTTTAATCAAACAACAGTTTTCAGCTGTGCTAACATGATTGCAAAGGGGTTTTCTAATGATTAATTAGCCTTTTAAAATGATCAACTTGGATTAGCTAACACAATGTGCCATTGGAACACGGGAGTGATGGTTGCTGATAATGGGCCTCTGTACACCTATGTAGATATATCTATTAAAAATCAGCCGTTTCCAGCTACAATATTCATTTACAACATTAACAATGTCTTCACTGTATTTCTAATCAATTTTATGTTATTTTAATGGACAAAAACAAGGACATTTCTAAGTGACCCCAAACTTTTAAACGGTAGTGTATACAACAGGTTATTTGAGCTTGTCAGGGACCAGAGTACATCTTCAACAGAACGAAGGGGTTAGTGCTCAAGACTGCACTGTTGCTATCGGTTTGACTTCTGATGGCAGCACATGGCTTATATCACCTGCATAGCATTAGACCGTGATACTCTACCTGCCAGCGCTCGCTTTATGAGTTGCTAACAAAGCCAAGAACTATACCACATTGAAATATCAGATCAGTCCTCAACTGATGAGAACAGAGAGAGAGAGAAAAAGAGAAAGATCTTTCTTTGGCTCAGATTTTCTCTGGCTTAATTACATAAACAAATGCGTGATTGGGGCTTGCTTGCCGTTGTATTTCAGACTCGGCACCAGCTGTTTTAAACAGGCAGACACAGCTGTATACATGTGTCTTTGCACACTAAATCAAATGTCCCATTGTGCTCATCTGGAGTGAATTAGGGTGGAGGAGGGAAGGAGGAGAGGATGGGGGATGCAGGCTTTGATATACAGGGGAGGAAATGGGTAATGTCCTGGAACCACATGCAACATCCTAATAGGAACTGGTGATTGATAATAAAGAGATTGCCAGATCAACTCTCTCTCTCTCTCCTCTGTCCTCTGCCCTATCTCTTCTCTCATCTCCTATACCTAACTGTCTCATAACCTTGGATTAGTGCAGGTATTTGCTAAGACTTGTCTCTTTGTGTTTTTCTTTTATGAAGTCCCACAATCTTTTTTTAGCAACAGCCTCCCAACATGGTTTCTCTTTGCAGGCCATTGCTCCAGCTGTTTCAGCCTCTGATGAGACTCTTTTAGGGCCTGAAAGAAAAGCAGGAGGGGGGACTGGGATTGATAACAGACTGTGAGGAGGTGACATCAGTCCCCACACGGAAAATTGTTGCCTCAGTCTCACTCTGTCTCATTATTTGTTTCATAATGTTACTTTTTGTACCCTGCACCAGAAAGTTAGGCGTATTAACTCACAGAACAGTGTTAACTTTCCCATGATAAAAAAACACGAGAGGATTTTTTTTTCAACATGAGTTGAGCACAGTCACTACACATTAGTGAAGCACAAACATATTGTAGGTGTTTGGCCATAGCCTACAGTACATGAGCTGCCTGCGTATGATCACGACAATGAAACGATAGGCAGGCAGGGAATTGATATCCCATGGAAGGGAAGTCTCTCCAACTCAATTATTTTTGGAGGTCAGTGAACATGTACAAGATAAATAATGCAAAAGTATGCGACAGGGTTACTGTACATTTGTCATAACAGCAACCGGGGAAATATGTGGCCTTTCATTCAATCATTTGAGAACATCAATCATCATTCCCTTTGAAGCAAGGGCCGATCCTGCTTTGCAAGGAACATACGAAGAAAAGAAAGAAAGAAAGAAAGGCAATATGGAGAGCAGCTGGTTATTTGGGATGAACATGACATGCTGTTTGTTTATGAGAGGAATGGGGAAAGAAAGGAGGGACGAGTGAATGAAAGAGTGAAAACAGACTCTTTCTCATTTAATATCAATTTCTCTTCACAGTCTTTGCACACATTTTCATGAGTTTAAGACTGAGTCAGCCTGACCTTTAAATGCATTCTCTTGTTATCCGAAGGATCTAGCTGTACACGCATCTGGTGCTACAATGACCATCTACTTCTCACAAGAACAAGCTGGAGTCTCTCCCTTAAATCGTTTCCTGCATATTTGTGGCTGGTAAAAGGAGTCCTTAAAAGCTAGAGTCTCCCTCTTAAATCTTTTCCTGCATATTTGAGGCTGGTAAAAGGGGTCCTTAAGCGCAGGCTCACAAGTTAGTATACAAAAAGGCTTCATCTTCTGAAGTAGAATCAACAATTTCCTTCACAGAGTAATGCTTCCCCCTGCTGCATATTGTACGAACTGTCATGTCAATTTGAAACCATTATGTGCTTGAAACAATCTGGGAGAAAGACCCTTTTACCAGCCTCAAATACTTTGTGCTTTTAAAAAGTGAGATATAGCCAATGTTTAAATGATCACAGAATTGGAAATAAATGATTTATTCAGCCAAGTATACATAATTTCATTACATGAACTTTGACAGTTAGAATGCATCAAAACTGGTGCAAGGAATTGAATAAGAACATTACACACACTAAATATCAATGCAATTTTTGAAAGAGATTGTATTTGAAACTATGGCGGTGAAATAAATATACAGTATACCACACATTTCCACTAGATAGTGTCCTAGTCTTACATTTATCACAAAACATGACTGTCAGAGATGGGCTGATGAACGGCATCAATGTTTATGTTGAAATCAAGTTGTCAAGGGTCACAAGGACAGGAACTCGGAATATTGAAATATGAGAAGGTGATAGTTGATCACAAAAAGTGATATATGAGTGAGAAATATCAACTTCAATTCAAGGATTTCAAAATAATTGGGAAATTATATTATTTTATACTAATACAATTGCTCAGAACAAGAGATTTTGTTTAACAAGTAATAAAATAACATCTTTAAAAATAGTGTTCAAAATTAATGACAACCCTGTTTTCAATACTCTAGCGCCCTCCCCTTGCGAGGATACTGACACTGAGCCTTTTTCTAAAATGTTTTAATGAGATTGGAGAACATGTTGGGAGGGATCTTAGATCATTCCTGCATCCAGAATCTTTCCAGATCCTTGATATCATTCGTCTGGACTGCCCTCTTCAATTCAAACCACAGGTTCTCAATGGGGTTCAAATCCAGTGACTGAGATGGCTATTTCAAAACGTTGATTAACAAGTGCTTGGGGTTATTGTCTTGCTGGAAGATCCACTTGCAGCCAAGTGTCCTGGCAGATGTCTTGGTACTTGGTAAAGTTCATGTTGCCGTTGGCTTTAACAAAGGGCCCAGGACCAGTGGAAGCAAAATAGCCCCATGACATTAAAGATCTACCACCATATTTTACCGTAGGTATGAGGTACTTTTTCTTGATGAACGGTATTGGCACTTAGATTGGAACTGGTGCTATGGTTAATAAAAATTTAAATAAAGCTCTTTGGCTGCACACACCAGTGGTGAGTTTGGCATTGAAAAACGGAGGCATATGCAGAAAAGTACCTCATACCTACGGTAAAACATGGTGGTGCATAGGAGGTGATCTGGAGACCCGCAACAAAAAACATGATTTCTCATGTGGAATATCACATGATTTCACATGTGGAACATTTCACATATGATCACTTTTTCACATGTAGTTTCATGTTATCATATAAGATCATGTGTTTACATGTGAAATTCATTTTGTTTTTCGGCAAGGCTAGGGAATGGAAGTCCTGACCCCGAACATATTATTTTTACAAGATTATTGTAATCTAAGTGGTATTGCTCATTGTTTGTGTGGTTTTGAGTGACCTTCCTATGTCTCTAATTATCCTAAAGGCTGTTTTTGACCTCAGCTGGGAGATCCTAAATAACATCTTCCCAGAAGGAGAAGTTAAAAGGCTGCCATGGGAGAAGCCAGAGGTCAGACATCACACCTACAAGTGCAAACTCAGCTTTGAAGTTTGGCCAGATCTTCACAATCAGCCTCAAGCGGATAAAGATGGACAAGTTGGCCCGCATTCTGGTAAGCTTTTTACAAGTGTGTAGTCATTGTCCATAATTGCCACACATATGCACACACACATGCAGGTACGCACACGTGTAAGCATGCACGGACGCACACACCATGCACACACACACAGCTGGACCTAATGTATCCTGTTGGTCTCATTCAGCATCAAGAGCTGCACGGTGAACAACTCCAGATGCAGAATTGGCAGCAGGGGGAGTTGGCCATCAAGATGAGGATGGCAGACAGCCTCTTTGATTATTTGTTAGAGGACACTGTCCTGAACCAAATTGAGAAGAAAGCCAACCCAACAACCGCTTAATAGTACCTAATGAAAGTCTTCATGTTGATCATGTTTTATGGTCATTGTTTTACAAGTCATTCCTTGAAAGTGTCTTAATTAGTCCTATGTAAATGCAAATGTCTTTCAGAGTAATATGTTTTTTTTATTTTTTATTTATTTAACCAGGCAAGTCAGTTAATAACACATTCTTATTTACAATGACAGCCTACCAGGAAACAGTGGGTTAACTGCCTTGTTCAGGGGCAGAACAACAGATGTGTACCTTGTCAGCTCTGGGATTCTTTACTGGCCCAACCGTTTTACCACTAGGCTACCTGTTGCCCCTAAAGACAGTACAGTATGGTTTAGAAGATCTGTGATAATACAGTCCTCAAAGCCCACAAGGTACTGATGGACCCCTTTGCTTGAGTGCATACGTTTTCATACCCCTTGCTGTGGCACATTTAAACAAGTTCAGGAGAAAAAACCCGTAATTTCATTTTTTTTAAATCACAGAATTCATTGAATGGGGTCCACCTGTTTGCAAAACAATAACTTCCCCGGTCTCTGTAAGGCTCCTAAATTGGATACAGATCGCGGTAGGTTAGAACAGATTTCCAAAACACTTAGCATCCCTTTGAGTATGGTCATCTGTGGATGGTGTCACAGAGCTGGCTGTCGTTCCTAACTGAGCCGCACGAATGTGTTCCACTACTAGCCAAAAGGCACGCGCCATTCGGCGCCAAACAGCAGACCAATGACTGTGTATGCAGCAGACGAACGATCCGAACAACAACACTACACTTTCTTCTGGTGGCTAGCTGGCTAGCTAGTAGCAAGAGCAGGAGGCAAGCCTCTCTCATTATGAACGGTAGGGATGTGATTATTGATTAACTAGCGAACTTTTAACATCTTGACCGAGAAATATCAAGTAGCAAGGAAACAGATATGTAACGTTAGCTATTTCATTCAAAATGTTGCTAGGGCTAACGTTAGTTGTTAGCTTGCTAGGTTTTGTTAGCTAGCTACATGTAGCAAACGGTCATTATAGCTAAGAGCCAGCTGTGGCTATCAAACCTTACTTAAGCTACTGTAACATGGGATAGGGAGTGAAATTAAAATGTGTGTACATGGGATGTAGAAAGCCAGCTAGCTTGATTGTTTTATACAGGGGAACTTTACCTAGCTATGTTGTCCCGGCATAGACCTTGAATCCTAGCTAACGTTAGCTGATGTCCCAGGAGCATCATACCGAAGATAAATAACGTTAGCTAGCTATTTTTGACAATACTCATGTTACAATTACCATTAAGTTGGTTAGCCCGCTTGGGAGGATGCATAGGGTGTTTGCTTTTCATGCCAGCAATCCAGGTTTGCTTCCCGGCCCTGCCATTCGCTACATTGGTGTCAGAAGTGGGATGGCGACTGAAGCCACCGGAATGCAGTCCTGTAACATAGGAACTGCCTTCAAGATGTTTGCTGGTACTGTCTTGACTTCTGCGCAGAAAAAAATATAAAACACAGAAGAAATATCTTGCTGCATTTTGTAAACGCAGATCTAAAATGCTTCTTATTGTAATTTCTGCTCTGCTTAAGACACATTTTGTAATTCAGTTGCACTTCTCCACCCATATGAGAATTTAGGAATGGACATTCTATCAGCAGACAGCGCTCGGACTGATGTGTAGCTACGTATCTCTGGTACCTTTCTCTGTACTTTTCTCTGTAAAATGCAAGAAAGATGAACTTCAAACAAAACAGTAGGACATGTAGCTGGCTACATTCTTTCTATGATAAACATCAGAAATATGATGGCCATGCATCATTGTCCTTGCTTTTTCATTGTAAGCTCATTTACTTGTGTGGCTCTAGCCAAATAGCGTTGCACTTCTGTTGTCATCGGATGAAAATGAAGCTATTTTCTGCCGAATGTGTTGCACTAATGTAGTTGCTGTATAGCAAGACCATAGTTGCACGCCCCTAATTACTCTATTGAAGCAAAAAAAAACACTGTTGACTTTTAATATAAAACACAGGTGAAATGGTTTACAATGCAGATTTTTATATGGTGTGCGATTTGAAAATGCAGATATCTGAACTCTAACACCACCTCTGAGGCTAAGCATGACGTAACGATTTTAGTACAACAGATAGCTAGCTACCAACATTGTCAAACTGTTTGAGACTCTTGGTGTAATAACATGTTGGACAGACAGTTGGCAGGGACCCAGGTTTGAGGTTTGATAGGCCTACACTCCTGAATGGGTGCGTTCAGTTTGATTCAACGTTTGTTATGTTGCGTGAGGAGTTGTATTGAACGACATGTGTCCCCAAAACGGTCTGCACCGTTTTTCAACGGCATTTGAGGTATGTTGGCTCCCGTTCGATGGGTGTGACTAGGTGTGGCCTGATGAATATGGGTGTGACCATTTTCCTTTTTTATTCACCTTTATTTATCCAGGTAGGCTAGTTGAGAACAAGTTCTCATTTACAACTGCGACCTGGCCAAGATAAAGCATAGCAGTGCAACACAAACAACAACACAGAGTTACACAGGGAATAAACAAACATACAGTCAATAATACAATAGAAAAAGTCTATATACAGTGTGTGCAAATGAGGTAGGAAAACAGAGGTACGGCAATAAATAGGCCATAGTGGCGAAATAATTACAATATAGAAATGAAACACTGGAGTGATAGATGTGCAGAAGATGAGTGTACAAGTAGAGATACTGGGGTGCAAAGTAGCAAAATAAATAAAATAGATAACAGTATGGGGATGAGGTAGTTGGATGGGCTAATTACAGATGTGCTATGTACAGGTGCAGTGATCTACCATATAAAATCGCAAAATTTGTGCAGCACACCATACACACAATCGCCCTCTGTGCCACCATAATCACGCCATTCTCAACTGGGCATTCATTACAGTACCATTTCATTTTAATTAAACGTTGAACACCGTTCTGTCATACTGAGTAGGCTTAGGCGGTTTTATACCGTATACCAAGCTATTTCGAAATACAGATTGTATGATTTTCAGTAAAAAAATGTAATTTGACGGGGCACCCCCTCCACTGCTTATAACTTTTTAGGGTATAGGGGGCGGTATTTTCGATGAAAAGCGTGCCCAGAGTAAACTGCCTAATACTCGGGCCCAGAGTCAAATATTTGCATATTATTAGTATATTTGAATAGAAAACACTCTGAAGTTTCTAAAACTGTTTGAATGATGTCTGTGAGTATAACAGAACTCATATGGCAGGCAAAAACCTGAGAAAAATCCAACCGGAAGTGGGAAATCTGAGAATTGTAGTTCTTCTTTTGAATCCCTATCGAAACTACAGTGTCTGTGGGGTCACGTTGCACTTCCTAAGGCTTCCATTGGCTGTCAACAGCCTTTAGAAAGTTTTTTTCATCCTTCTCCTGTTACTGGGCAGAGAAGAGTAGCTCAGTCAATGAGTGGACTGCCTATGGACAAAGGGCTTGGTGATGCGCGATCCCACGAGCGCACCGTTCCTTCTTTTTCTCCTGGAATGAATACGCTATTGTCCGGTTGGAATATTATCGACGTTTTATGTTAAAAATACCCTAAGGATTGATTGTAAACAACGTTTGACATGTTTCTACGACCGGTAATGGAACATTTTTGACTTTTCGTCTCTGGTACTGCGCTCGCGTGTTATGCCTTTGGATAGTGATCTGAACGTACGAACAAAACGGAGGTATTTGGACATAAATATGGAGTATTTCGAACAAAACGAAAATTTCTTGTGGAAGTAGGAGTCCTCGGAGTGCATTCTGACGAAGATCAGCAAAGGTAAGAGAATATTTATAATACTAATTCAGAGTTTTGTTGATGCCAGAACTTGGCGGGTAGCTGTATAGCTTGCTTCGATGGCTGAGCTATGTACTCAGAATATTGAACAATGTGTTTTCTCCGTAAAGTTATTTTGAAATCTGACAAAGCGGTTGTGTCAAGGAGTAGTGTATCTATAATTCTTTCAATTACTGTTGTAAATTTTATCAATTTTTTGTAAATTGATGTGCACATTCACCGGAGGTTTTGGTGGGAATATATTTTCTGAACATCACGCTCCAATGTAAAATGCTGTTTTTGGATATAAATATGAACTTTATCTAGCAAAACATACATGTATTGTATAACATGAAGTCCTATGAGTGCCATCTGATGAAGATCATCAAAGGTTAGTGAATATTTTAGCTGTACTTTTGTTTTTTGTGATGCATGTCCTTGCTTGGTAAATGGCTGTGTGGATTTTCTTGTGAAGTTTATGTCCTAACATAGTCTCATTTTATGCTTTCGCCGTAAAGCCTTTTTGAAATTGGACAATGTGGTTAGATTAACGAGAGTCTTATCTTTAAAATTGTTTAAAATAGTTGATTATTTGAGAAAATGAAATTATGAGATTTTTGCTGTTTTGTTTTTTGCACCATGCTATTTCACTGGCTGTTGATAGTGTGGGACGGTCATGTCCCACCTAGCCCAGAGAAGTTAACTAAGTTAAGTATAAATATTAGAAATCTAAGATGTGTCAAATAAATTATATCCAGCTCATGGCTCAAGCTATGCATTTGGTTTGCTAATTTGCATGCTAAGTGACTAGATGTCAAGATCAAGCTTCTTGGTTACAGCAGAGACATTCAATCCCCTCCTGGATCAAGATCCCTGTTGCCTAAATTGTTTTGTACTTTACTACTACTACTACTACTACAACTACTACTACTACTACTACTACTACTACTACTATAGTCTAATTAGGGTTGTTGCCGACTTAAATAAATCTTGATCGACCGAGAGTCGTCTGTTCTTTCAATTGGTCTACATTTTAAAACACCCATTTTTCCATACACCCTATGTGTTTGAATAAAATCAACTATATGCACTGAGCTTGTCTGATGCTTTAAGCGCTGAAATAATTACGACACACATGACTCAAGAGGGAGTCTGATGGCCATGCTGTGTAGGAGGGAGATGTGAAAAGTGTGCAGGAGGGCATGGGAGAAAGGAATGTGTAGTATCGGTGAAAGAAGCGGTATGTGTTGGGGACTATGGGTGCCCATGGTGCTGGGGATCAGAAGTGTCTGGTGCGAGAGAGGCAGGTTAAAGTTGCCAGGGTCAGAGTTGTACAGAAGGTGTCGTATGCAGAGACAATGAATAAAGTAGGGGAAGATGGATCAAGAGTGAGAATTCGTAGGCGAGTGAGTAAACCTCCACTACCATTCGTTCTATTGGCCAAAGTGCATTGGAAAATTGGAAAATAAAATGGATGGTCTACGATTAAGACTATTCTAACAATGGGACTTTAAAAACTGTAATATATTATGTTTCACCGAGTCGTGGCTGAACGACTACACAGGTAATATAGAGCTGACTGGGTTTACTGTGCATCGGCAGGACAGAGAAGCTACGTCTGGTAAGACAAGCAGTGGGGGTGTGTGTCTATTCGTCAATAACAGCTGATGCGCAATGTCTAATATTAAGTCTCGAGGTTTTGCTCGCCTGAGGTAGAGTACCTCATGATAAGCTGTAGGCCACACTATCTACCAAGAGAGTTCTCATCTATATTATTCGTAGCCGTCTATTTACCCCCACAAACCAATGCTGGCACTAAGACCCCACTCAATGAGGTGTATAAAGCCATAAGCAAACAAGAAAATGCTAATCCAGAAGTGGCGCTCCTAGTGGCCGGGGAATTTAATGCAGGCAAACCTACATCCGTGTCACATGTCACATGTGCAACCAGAAGAAAAAAACCTCTAGACCGCCTTTACTCCACACACAGAGACTCATACAAAGCTCTCCCTCGCCCTCCATTTGGCAAATCTGACCATAATTATATCCTCCTGATACATGCTTATAAGCAAAAACTAAAGCAGGAAGTACCAGTGACTCGCTCAATACAGACGTGGTCAGATGACGCGGATGCTATGCTACAGGACGGTTTTGCTAGGACAGATTGGAATATGTTCCGGGATTCATCCAATGGCATTGAGTAGTATACCACCTCAGTCACCGGCTTCATCAATAAGTGCATCAACGATGCCGTCCCCACAGTGACCGTACGTACATATCCCAACCAGAAGCTATGGATTACAGGCAACATCCGCATCGAGCTAAAGGCTAAAGCTGCTGCCTTCAAGGACACGGACACCAATCCGGACTCTTATAAGAAATTTTGCTGCGCCCTCAAGACGAACCATCAAACAGGAAAAGCGTCAATACAGGATTAAGATTGAATCCTACTTCACCAGCTCTGACACTCGTCAGATGTGCCAGGGCTCGAAAACTATTACTGACTACAAAGGGAAACCCAGGTGCAAGCTGCCCATTGACGCGAGCCTACAAGATGAGCTAAAAGCCTTTTATACTCGCTTTGAGGAAAGCAACACTGAAGCATGCATGAGAGCACCAGCTGTTCCCGACGACTGTGAGATCACGCTCTCCATAGCCGATGTGAGCAAGACCTTAAACAGGTCAACATTCACAAGGCCGCAGTCCAGACGGATTACCAGGACGTGTATTCAAAGCATGCGCGGGCCAACTGGCAAGTGTCTGACCGAGTTTGTAATACCTACATGTTTCAAGCAGACCACCATAGTCCCTGTGCCCAAAGAAGCGAAGGTAACCTGCCTAAATGATTACTGCCCTGTAGCACTCATGTCGGTAGCCATGAAGTGCTTTGAAAGGCTGGTCATGGCTCACATCAACACCATCATCCCGGAAACCCTAGACCCACTCCAATTCGCATACCGCCCCAACAGATCCACAGACGGCGCAGTCTCAATCGCACTCCACACTGCCCTTTCCCACCTGGACAAAAGGAACACCTATGTGAGAATGCTGTTCATTGACTACAGCTCAGCGTTCAACACCATAGTGCCCACAAAGCTCATCACTAAGCTAAGGACCCTGGGACTAAACACCTCCTTCTGGATCCTGGATTTCCCGACGGGCCGCCCCCAGGTGGTAAGGGTAGGCAACAACACATCTGCCATGCTGATCCTCAACACAGGGGCTGCTCAGGGGTGCCTGCTTAGTCCTCTCCTGTACTCCTCTATTCACCCACAACTGCATGGCCAAACACGACTCCAACACCATCATTAAGTCTGCTGATGACACAACAGTGGTAGGCCTGATCACTGACAACGATGAGACAGGGAGGACTGGGAGGAGGAGGTCAGAGACCTGGCAATTTGGTGCTAGGACAACAACCTCTTTCTCAATGTGAACAAGACAAAGGAGCTGATCGTGGACTACTGGAAAAGGCGGGGCTGTAGTAGAGCGGGTCTAGGGTTTCAAGTTCCTTGGTGTCCACATCACCGACGAGCACACCAAGACAGTCGTGAAGAGGGCACAATGCCTTTTCTGCCTCAGGAGAAAAGATTTGGCATGGGTCCCCAGATCCTCAAAAAGTTCTATAGCTGCTCCATCGAGAGCATCCTGACCGGTTGCATCACCGCCCGGTATGGCAACTAGGGTTGCAAAGGGTCGGAGAAATTCCGGTAAATTTCCATGGGAAGTTAAGCCTTGGAATTCAGGGAATTTTGCTTAAATTCATCCAAAAAGTTAGCTTACAACAGTGAACCTTTTTTTGTGGGATACACATAAGGCAATTCTAGGTCTTGTGGCATATTTTGGTTAAACTATCCCCATTTAATGGAATTGTAACCCTCTGCATGCACAGTGCATTCTTCCATCATGAGATGCTATTGAGCCCACACTACTACACTGTCTGAGCCAAGGACTACATGCTTTCTGGTAAGTTTTTATTACAATACTGGGTGGGGTGAATATATTTTATATTACATACATAATTTTGTGTTAACTAGTAAATAGTAGCCTACAGCAAAGTGTGTTTAAATAATTTCTAACTTGTTAACAATTTCTGCTAGTTAGTTTTTTCTACCGTGCTTGAGCCTGCTAACTGAGGAGTGTTAATTCACCTGTTTCCATACATGTTTCATTTGAAACATTTATCTTACAAAGGAGTTGTTTAATCTAACTGCTTAACTATTTATCTCTACATGGAATTGTATTTTTTTTACTCATTTTTTAAAATCTTTACAGGAAAATACCACTGGCACTATCTGATGTGTGGAAACATTTCACTGCAGCTAATGTAGAATGAAAAGCTGTGTACATTTGCAAATAAAGTGCCAAATATGTGAAAAATGCAACAAAGATGCAGCATCATCTGGCCAAGTGCATAAAGTTCCCTCAGCGCTCACAACAAGCAACCTCTGACAAAAGTCACTCTACTTCTATTAGAGGTGAAAATGATGAATCAGACACCTTATCGAAAGCAACAGCTCATGGTCCTCCTGGAATCAGAAGTTTTGACTCAATGGAGGAACGTAGTCAGAGAAATGTGGATGAATGTCTTGATTGAGCTGTGTATGCAACTGGTTCACCTCTGATGCTCACAGGCAATGTGTATTGGAAGAGATTTCTGAATGTTCTTCACCCAGCATACACCCCTCCAGCCAGACATGCTTTATCTACTCATTTGCTGGATGCAGAGTTCAACAGAGTTCAAGTGAAGGTCAAGCAAATCATAAAGGAAGCAGACTGTATTGCAATCATCTCTGATGAGTGGTCGAATGTTTGTGGGAAAGGAATAATTAACTACATCATCTCCACCCCTCAACCAGTATTCTACAAGAGCACAGACACAAGGGACAACATACGCACCGGTCTCTACATTGCAGATGAGCTGAAGGCAGTCATCAATGACCTTGGACCACAGAAGGTATTTGCACTGGTGACAGACAATGCTGCGAACATGAAGGCTGCTTGGTCTAAAGTGGAGGAGTCCTATCCTCACATCACACCCATTGGCTGTGCTGCTCATGGATTGAATCTGCTCCTCAAGGACATCATGGCACTGAATACAATGGATACACTCTGCAAGAGAGCCAAGGGAATTGTTAGGTATGTGAAGGGTCATCAAGTTATAGCAGCAATCTACCTCACCAAGCAAAGTGAGAAGAATAAGAGCACCACATTGAAGCTGCCCAGCAACACCCGTTGGGGTGGTGTTGTCATGTTTGACAGTCTCATATAGGGGAAGGAGTCTCTCCAAGAAATGGCCATATCACAGTCTGCCGATATGGACAGCCCAAATCAAGAGGATCCTCCTGTATTATGTATTTTGGAAGAGAGTGGTAAGCAGCCTGAAACTCCTGAAACCTACAGTATAGCAGCAGCCATTGCACGGATTGAGGGAGACAATGCCATCCTGTCTGATGTTCAGACTCTGCTTGTAGATATAAGAGAAGAAATCCGTACAGCCCTGCCCACTTCACTGTTGCTCCAAGCAGAGGAAACTGCAGTTCTGAAGTACATCAAAAAGCGTGAAGACTTCTGCCTCAAGGCCATACATGCCGCAGCGTACATGTTGGACCCCGAGTATGCTGGCAAGAGCATCCTGTCTGGTGCAGAGATCAACAAGGCCTATGGTGTCATCACTACCGTGTCTCGCCACCTTGGCCTGGATGAGGGCAAGGTTCTTGGCAGTCTGGCGAAGTACACTTCCAAGCAAGGACTTTGGGATGGAGATGCAATATGGCAGTTGTGCCAACGACGTCGTACCTAGCAAAAGCATTCATCCCCCTTGGCGTTTTTCCTATTTTGTTGCATTACAGCCTGTAATTTAAGTTGATTTTTATTTGGATTTCAAGTAATGGGCATACACAAAATAGTCCAAATTGGTGTAGTGAAATGAAAAAAATAACTTCTTTCAAAAAAAAATTGGGGGAAAAAACCTGGAAAAGTGGTGAGTGCATATATATTCACCCGCTTTGCTATGAAGCCCCTAAATAAGATCTGGTGCAACCAATTACCTTCAGAAGTCACATAATTTGTTAAATAAAGTCTACCTATATGCAATCTAAGTGTCACATGATCTGTCACATGATCTCAGACCTGAAAGACCCCAGAGTCTGCAACGCCACTAAGCAAGGGGCACCACCAAGCAAGCGGCACCAGGAAGACCAAGGAGCTTTCCAATCAGGTCAGGAACAAAGTTGTGGAGAAGTATAAATCAGGGTTGGGTTATAAAAAAAATATCTGAAACTTTGAACATCCCACAGAGTACCATTAAATCCATTATTAAAAAATGGAAAGAATATGGCACCACAACAAACTTGCCAAGAGAGGGCCGCCCACCAAAACTCACGGACCAGGCAAGGAGGGCATTAATCAGAGAGGCAACAAAGAGACCAAAGATAACCCTGAAGGAGCTGCAAAGCTCCACAGCGGAGATTGGAGTATCTGTCCAATGGACCACTTTAAGCCGTATACTCCACAGAGCTGGGCTTTACAGAAGAGTGGCTAGAAAAAAGCCATTGCTTAAAGAAAGAAATTAAAAAGGCTTGTAGGAGACTCCCCAAACATATGTAAGAAGGTATTCTGTTCAGATGAGACTAAAATTGAGCTTTTTGGCAATCAAGGAAACCTCTATGTCTGGCGCAAACCCAACACTTCTCATCACCCCGAGGACACCATGTTTTTCCATCAGCAGGGACTGGGAAAATGGTCAGAATTGAAGAAATGATGGATGCTAAATACAGGGAAATTCTTGAGGGAAACCTGTTTCAGTCTTCCAGAGAGTTGAGACTGGGACGGAGGTTCACCTTCCAGCAGGACAATGACGCTAAGCATACTGCTATAGCAACACTCAAGTGGTTTAAGGGGAAACATTTAAATGTATTGGAATGGCTTAGAATGGCTTAGTCAAAGCCCAGACCTCAATCCAATTGAGAATCTGTGGTATGACTTAAAGATTGCTGTACACCAGCGGAACCCATCCATTGACTTTGGGAGGGTGAATAGTTATGCATGCTCAAGTTCTGTTTTTTTGTCTTATTTCTTGTTTGTTTCACAATAAAAAATATTTTGCATCTTCAAAGTGGTAGGCAAGTTGTGTAAATCAAATTATACAAACTCCCAAGAACTCCATTTTAATTTCAGGTTGTAAGGCAACAAAATAGGAAAAATGCCAAGGGGGGTGAATTCTTTCACAAGCCACTGTATCTCATCAGCCACCCGGTGGAAGGGACTTTGTGGATCTGAGGCTCTTTCCCCTGTTGCCTCTGTCATCCTCCGAATCCCACCAACATCAGCCGCCTCAGAGCGCAACTTGACCTTGTTTGGGAACACACACACATCAAAGCATGCAACAGGCTGACCAATACAAGGGTTGAAAAATTAGTGGCCATCCGGGCAAATTTGAGGCTTTTTGAGCCTGACAACGAGCCATCCTCAACAAGGTTGGAAAGTGACAGTGAAGATGAGGCCTCAGAGTCTGATGTTCAAGAGGTGGATATTGAGGAGGTCCAGGGAGAAGACATGGAAGCCTGAGAGGAAGACAACCAAAGCTTTAGTTCCTAGACTATCATTTTACAGATGTATGTTGATAACATTTTTGGGAGATACGATGCATCATTGGGGATCATTCAATATTCCCTTTATTTTGTTGTTCAGGGTAATCATCCCATGTGAAGAGTCAACTCATTTAATTAAAGTTGAATTCATAACTAAATCTTTTTTTAAATGTATATTGGAAGGATTGAATCATTTGCAATATATTTACTTATGATAAGGTAAAAGGTTTCTGTTTCTGTCTCCATATGATATGGTAAATATATCCAATGCAAAAAACATTTACATTTAAATGATATTAATATAATTTGCATATATTCCCGTTAATTCCCATATATTCCCGTTAATTCCCACGGAAAGTTTCCACCTCTGAATTTTCCCCAAAATGTGCAACCCTAATGGCTCGGCATCTGACCGTAAGGCGCTACAGAGGGTAGTGCGTATGGCCCAGTACATCACTGGGGGCAAGCTTCCTGCCATCCAGGACCTTTTTACTAGTCAGTGTCAGAGGAAGACAACAAAAAATGGTCACCCAAGTCATAGACTGTTCTCTCTGCTTCCGCACGGCAAGAGGTACCGGAGTGCCAAGTCTAGGACTAAAAGGCTCCTTAAGAGCTTCTACCCCCAAGCCATAAGACTGCTGAACAATTAATCAAATGGCCACCCGGACTATTTACATTGACCCCCCCTCCATTTGTTTTTACACTGCTGCTATGCGCTGTCTATTATCTATGTATAGTCATTTTACCCATACCTACATGTACAAATGACCTCGACTAACCTGTCCCCCTGCACATTGACTCTTTATCGGTACCCCCTGTATATTGCTTCGTTATTGTTATTTTATTCTTACTTTTTAACAACGTGTAACGGATTTATACTCCAGTCCAGTTGGTGGCAGTAACGCACCATTAATATTGTATTCCAACCGCCGTTATACCCCACCGAAGATGAAGATTGGCTGCGATATCTCGTCACACAGAACGTCTTTGACCAAGCCATCAACAACGAATGCTTTGGGGAGAAGTGATATCAGTGACCGCTAGCTGCATGTCAGCGAGATAGAGAAAAGCTAGGAAGGGTAATATCTAAAGGGGGGGTAGTGAACGGGGATTTGGGCTCTTCATATTTGGCTGTAACGTATTTAGCTATATAGATCCAAAATAACGATTGTAGCTAGCTACGACAAATACGAGGGGAACACCACTCAACAGCAGTGTAGCTAGCTAGCGTTACCACAATCTCCCGCAGTCTAAGCGATCACTGTGTCTTCCATACGATGGGAAACACTGCTACCGCCAAGAAAGGCAACGAGCTTGAGAGCGGTGAGTTGGGATGGTCGCTGAGCATAATCTATACTGCTAACGTTAGCTAGCCAGTTAGCATGCTAACATTTGCTAATGTAATGTTGACATTTGAAGCATTTTATGGACAACATGACAATCGGGAGTGTGCTCAAGCTCACTTATCCCTGATGTTGTGCACATTTACATTAATGACACCATAAATATGTTGCGGGGCAGGGTATAGTAAATGGTTTGTGAATTAATCCTAGGTAGCTAGCTAGCGACAAATGAATATGTAGCAAAATCAAAGATGGTTTAGTAACTATGTGGCTAAATTGTTACAACCTGATCCAGATGCCTATCTAGCTGCTAATGTTATAGCTAACGTTAGTTTGCTGTTTGGGGTTTTAGGCTGGGTTTCTGTACAGCACTTTGTGATTTCAGCTGATGTAAGAAGGGCTATATAAATACATTTGATTAGAATTGTTTTTGAGTTAGCTAGTGTGGGACGTTTTTAGCCCGTTCTCTGTCATTGGCAGCCTTATTCGGGGCAGGGACTCACTTGGATGGCTACTGTTAGTCAGCAACCAACTAGTTCGCTAACGTTAGCTAGAGATTTGTAATGTGAACTATGTAACAACAATGTTTCTATATAGTTATTATCGGGCAACCAAAACGCAATTCTCAAGCAAGATATTCGTTAACCTAACGGTTTACGATACCGGGGGGATTAGCTGGGGAAAGGGCCTAGCCTCTATCTTGTTATCGTATCCAGACCGAATAGGATGCTAGCTAGGTAGATTGCTAGCTATCGAGTTGTATTGAATGCAATTTTACTGTCAGTAGCTACCTAGGTCAATGAGAGCTAGTTTTATGTCAGCGTTAGCTGACGTTAGCCATCACCAGGCCCGTGAGACATCACCAAGCCAGAGATATGTGCAGTGCCAGCTACTAGCAGTAACGTTAGCTTTATAGCCATTCTGGACCATCTGCCATGTGGTGGTCTCACAGTCTTATTGAGTAGTTATGAAGGCCTGTTTTGATATTGCATTTGTAGGTTCCAGAGATATGTTTTAGCTAATTTGTAGTCTTACTAGCTAAAGTAAATAGATTATTTGTTAGCAACCAGAAGTTCACTCCAATGCTGCAAATATAAACTGGAGATATATATTTTTAAATGACATGTTAGTTTAACCACACTAAGGATAAGTAGTTTGAATAGTTGTTTTCAATTATCAGACTCTGCCTCTACCTCCACATCTTGAGATGCTGCATATATACAGCTTTCCCTCTACCCCCTTGCGCACTGCTAAACAGTGACCAAATATGGTGAAGAAATGACAAATGCCCTCTTCTCATTCATAAAACCAGGCCCGAAATACAACCTCTCCAAGTGACTTATCTCACAAGTCTTTTTTGTTTAGAGTCTTTGTTTAATCTTAGTGATGTGAAGGTCCACTCAGACACAGATACACACACACAGCACAGTTTGTCATTGACTGGAAGGGCTTGTCATCAGACCTTCGTCAGAGGATAAGCGGTATTACAAGCTTTGACGCAACTAGCACTGGGGTTGTATTAATTGGCAATGGTACACTTTGACGTACGTATGCTGATAATCAATGCACAGCATGCTATGATAAAACTTAAAATGTTTCCCCATGAAGGCCTATACAGCCATTGGTTTGTGTCCAGATCTACATTTGTGTGAACTGCATGCAGCAAAGTAATCTCACGCAAGTGAGTCCAGGAAATGACACTGACTTGTGAGTTTGCATATGCTGTTCCATCCACTTCACTTTTTGTAGACTAAAATGTATCTTATATTTTAACATGAAACATATTTATGGTAGGTAGTACTTAAATGCATCTGGGTTGTTTAAAAGCTTTGTTACTTTATGATGCTGCTAATCTGTTTATATGAGATTTATTGAAGTGTTGGAAGAGACCAGGCAGAGGCACAGGAACCTGGCCAGCCTCTGGTATCTGCCTGTGTTTCAGGAAGCAAGCAATGTTCTTTGATCTGATCAGTGCAACCAAAAGCCTGCACTCTGTTTTTTTGCTAGTTTTGACATGAGCCCCAGTCTCCCAAGATTCTAGTGTTAAACCTGTCTAAGCTGATACAGTTCCCTGAGCTGCTGCTGCTACAGCTTTGTGTGGCCTGTTGCTGTTCAGAGCCAGCAACCTGGTTCCTGATAATAGCCCATGTGTGTGTTGCGCTAGCCTGCTAACCTCCTCAGCACCTTTGACTCATTGTCTTGGCTCTTGGGAGATGTCAAAACACTCCCAGTTTGGCAGGGAGGGAGGGAGTGGACACAATAACTAAATCATGCTGAATAGACTAATTCTAACAATGAATTATGTGGCAATGTCACAGCCTTCAATGTTTATAAACATGTTAGCCTCACATTTTCAATGGAAAACCATTACATTACATTAGCCAACCATGTTCTAAAAATATTAGCGTAGTGGTGCTCATTTCTAAAAACTGTTTTGTACTACTGTACTCAGGTGTACATTCTACTATACAATACTGGACACTTGGTGTAACAGATCTGATCGTACTTCCTAATTCTTGCATTGTGTAATAAAGAATTTCTAGACAGATCCCAGTTGATTGTTGTTTATTCCTGTGATGATAGCCAAAGGACAGCACATCAGATGTGCTTAGCTTGATGTTGATGGCTGCAGATTTTAGCATGAGTGTATTAGCAGGGAGCTAATGCTACCATTACATTTTAGGACATACTAGCTAAATCACTCGTACAGCAATAACATGCATACAAAAGCACATCACTGGAAGCCCCCAATATCTAATGGGTTCTGTACACGTGTGTGTGTGTGTGTGTGTGTGTGTGTGTGTGTGTGTGTGTGTGTGTGTGTGTGTGTGTGTGTGTGTGTGTGTGTGTGTGTGTGTAAATACATCAGGAAATGTACATAGTGAACTAACTTGTACACATTGTAAATAGAATACATTATTTCACAACGTGACTTACCTCTTGCATGAATTATCAGAGTGGGAAGAATTTACATTCGCGATCTCCTATCTGCAAGCCTAGCCAATGACATTACACCTTATTGACATCTGACTTGAACCAACCAATTATAATACATAAACATTTCTGCAGTTGTAATTGTAAACATAACTAACCCTGTTACATTAGCTTAGGTTCGATTCACATTCAGTACAGTAAACCATGACCAGCTCTGGTGCCTTGTCAGAAATGTAAACATTTACATTAGCTTTGTGGTCGTATATTGCCTTCTTGAATGTCGTACAGTACAGTAGAGCAGGGATGATACCAGTATCACGATACTCCTTAGCATCGTGGTAAGGAAACAAAACATGAAGCAGATTTACTTCTTTAGGGAAATGACCCTAATGTTGGAAACATACATCATTGTGTTGTCATCCAGAATCACATGTATTCATTTTCCAAGCTGTAACACACAATATTTTACATACAGCAGGTTTTTAAAGTACCAAAGAGTTTGGTCTGCTTTGTGTTTTTATTTTTGCCATGTAAAAAATATTGAGATACTGGTATTGTTCAGGCCCTACAATACAGTAGTCTACTTGTCAGTCCAGGGTAATGTAGGATATTTAGGGGTTCAACATACAGAGTAGCCTATATAAAAAAGAACTGCACATTGATTGAAGCATTCGGTTTACTACAGTAGATCTTTGTATTTGTACATAATTTCATACGATCCTAGTCACGTAATTCTGTCATGCGTGTTGTGACTTTTTCATACTCACATGAGTCCGTTTAATAACCTTCCTTATTACAGTCTTGTGTTTTTCCTGTGTCAATCTAAATCACAGGATTAGATTGACAACTCTCTCTCTTACTGTTTCTTTCCTTCGCTGTCAACTTCTGTTGTTCTTCACTGCATATGGTCCATGTTTGTTGATCTGATATACTTGTTCTTAGTACATAAATCTATCTCTCTCTGTCTCTTTCTTCCACATCATCCCATCCATGTGGGTGATTGTTCCTGCAAATCCTTGGGTGATCTATAGAGACTTTTGGTATGCCCATTCTTCCACTAGATTCCCAAAATGACAGAAGATTCTATTGTAAATGAACCCAAGCTTGGCTTGTAGTAGAGGTTCACTATATGCTTCGATCTATATTCTCCCAAAACCATTACCTAAACCTCTATGTTTTTATCATCTGCATTCTGTCATTCTGGATATCTGCTGTCTGCTATGTTTTTCCATGTATGTTGGTTTGTCCTTGCTCGTCAAAAACAATGCTGTGAGTGTCAGAGCCTTTCCCTCAACAGTATTAGGCCCTAATGCACAGTCAGTGCAGAAAGAAAGTGATGCTCAAGAGCTCTTCATGCTTCATGAGGGACCAGTCTCTCCTCCTGTCTTAGTGAATTCTTACACCCCCCTCTCCATTTAAAAAAGAGAAACATGACATAGGGCTCTTGGCATCACTTCTTACTTAGACTGCCTGTCTTGGTTGGTGTGTTTTGTAACATTAGAAACAGAACTGTTTTGTTTTGTTTCCCTTTACTCCGTACATGTATTTTGTGGATGTTCAATGCAGATGGGCGTTTGGTTAGTTACACCTTACCTGTCTTTGTCTCCATTAAGTTCCACTTCATACTGATTTTGTCACTGTTGATCCCCAGCACCTTTCTAGAATTCCCAGATAAGGTTCCATTTAAGATTTCCTTTGTACTTTGTTGCCCGCTCCATGCAATCGAAAGTCATTAAATAGGAATCAATCATTATGCGTTGACCGACAATTCCTTCCTATGGGCTAATTGTGCCTGTGTTTCTACCTTTCTTCCATACAGTGAAAGAGTTTTTAGCCAAAGCCAAAGAAGACTTCTTACGGAAATGGGAATGTCCACCACAGGTGAGATGTTTTCAATGCTCCGAGGCCTTGCCTGGAACTACAAATCCAGGGTTTGGGGATTATTTGTCATTTACTTTTTCTGCTATTCCTCACATTCTATCTCTTGGCCTTCTCAACCGTATTGGGGGAGAAGGTCCAAGGTACTTCACCAATGTGTTTTGAAAAGGAGACGAGGAGAGTGGATGTGAAGAATATCTAAGTTTAACTGAGTAAAAGACTTGGACTGCTGCTGCGGTCTATCCATTATCGCCTAATCCACTTTCTATGTTTTGTGTTACCCATTCCAGAGCACAACGGGCCTAGATGACTTTGACAGGCTAAAGACCCTGGGTACAGGCTCGTTCGGAAGAGTCATGCTGGTCAAACATAAAGGAACAGAGCAGTTCTTCGCCATGAAAATACTGGACAAGCAAAAGGTGGGTGCCCAGTGGAAAATAGCTGGCCTTTTGTAACACATTGCAGGATGGGTAACTGATGTACATTTGAGTAGACTTGGCAATTTATCACCTCCACTCCCTTTTTGAAAAAAAATTTAAAGAAGAAGAAAAAGGGGGGCAGAAATGATATTAAACACTGTAGTTGTTAGATTGTAGCATAACATAAGTACTGTATCATTGTGTAGTGTTAGGACTGGCGGCAGTAATGTCTGCCTGGCCCCTCCAATCACTAGCACAGATATTATCTGACCTGTGAGTGTCTGGATTATTATTATATCATTTTCATTACTGAAATTGAATGCAATTTAAAAACGTACCCCTCCCCCAACCTCTGCGCTGTTTTGTCATGCCATCACTAACAGTAAATAAAAATGTCATTTGTCGGTCAATACAGTTGTCTAATGATCACGTCTTTGTCTATTAGGTGGTGAAACTCAAGCAAATAGAACACACGCTAAACGAGAAGAGAATATTGCAGGCTGTGTCTTTTCCCTTCCTCGTCAGACTTGACTATGCCTTCAAGGTACAGTTCACAAAACTAAAAAAGTCAGTGTTTTTCAATCTGGCCTCTTTATTAGGCTATTCAATTATTATCATCTCAGTATCTGTATGGATTTGTGTCCCTCCACAGGACAACTCCAATTTGTACATGGTGATGGAGTACGTTCCAGGAGGAGAGATGTTCTCACATCTAAGACGAATCGGAAGGTTCAGGTGAGTGTCTGTCTGCTGAACTTTCTGCACCACAACACAAAAGAAGGTTGATTACAGATTGTTTATAGATTTTCCATTTGTCGATAGAACATTTGTTTTGGATAATTTTGTAACTTATACTTTGTTTATTTCAGTGCTTATGTAGTTAATTACAACTGTTTAATTTTCTGACCTTATATTGTCAGTTTAACGGATTCTTCTGTCTTTTCTTCCTTCACAGTGAACCGCACGCACGGTTTTACGCAGCCCAGATAGTACTGACGTTTGAGTACCTTCATTCACTTGACCTTATTTACAGAGATCTGAAGCCTGAGAACCTTCTAATCGATCACCACGGCTACATCCAGGTATATGTGAAGTGCTTGAAGTGGATCATTTTCATTTTACAGCATCACCGTTCATATTTTAGAGCCAATATTTCACCAGAGATACTGGTATTCGAGCAGTAGAACATTTGAGGTGCCAGTACTGTGTACCGGTGAGCACAGACCCAACTAGAGCACTGCGGGACACATCACTCCCTATGGACTGTACTGTAGTGGTGGGTTGTGTTTTCTCTGCTATGTTGCTTTACTGACTACGTGTTCTTGGTGGTCAGGTGACCGACTTTGGATTCGCCAAGAGGGTAAAAGGCAGAACCTGGACGTTGTGTGGAACTCCAGAGTACCTGGCGCCAGAGATCATCCTCAGCAAGGTGGGAGTCGTGACATACACACAGTACATGAAATTACTCCGATTGAAGAGATGCAACCGTTTGTTGCCCTGGATTAGATATGTGAATGTGAACTACATTGTCATTCTGCTGTGTGTAGGGCTACAACAAAGCAGTGGATTGGTGGGCCCTGGGGGTCCTTATATATGAGATGGCTGCTGGATACCCTCCCTTCTTCGCTGACCAGCCCATTCAGATCTATGAGAAGATTGTGTCTGGAAAAGTAAGGACAAGTCCATTTTACAACCTGGCCAACCTATTTCACCTGCAGTTTAACACATTTTGAACACCTGTCTTGTTCTCATTAAGTAAGCTAAACTCAGTGGGAGTTAGCTGTCAAATGAAGGCTTGTCTGGCTTTTGGCTTATGTTTGTTGTGAAAGCCTCTTCCGTCTTAAATCAGTCACTTGCTTTAGAGGGCTAACGAGGAGCAAATGTACGTTTCTCAATACATTACCATTTAGACAAACCTCAACATGTGTCCCCCTGTAGGTCCGCTTCCCATCCCACTTCAGCTCTGACCTGAAGGACCTGCTGAGGAACCTGCTGCAGGTGGACCTGACCAAACGCTACGGCAACCTGAAGAACGGTGTAAACGACATCAAGGGACACAAGTGGTTCGCAACAACGGACTGGATCGCCATCTACGAGAGGAAGGTACGTTCAAGGCTTTGTTGGAAGATGAGGACAAACAATGCAAAGTTGAATTGCTCTTTATAGCACCTAACTTTTATGAAACATTATTGATGTCCAGTAGAACTTTCTTGAGCATTGTAGGGTTGGGCGATTTTTACCATTGCATGTTCATCTTTTCTGCACCAGAGTAGCAAACTCAGCAGGATGATGGACTTGTAAACGTTGACAGAGGTTTGTACTCTGTACATCTTTTGCCCTGATAATCTTTTTCCATATTCTGCAAGTGACTTCGGTCTGCTGGTTTGGCTTGAAACCGAACAACTAGCAAACAGGCAAAGATGTGCTTTGTCCCCCCACCAAATCAGCCAGAGTTTTTTTCTGATTTATCTTAATGCAGGCTTTACTATAGTTACTAAGTGAAATCCCGTCACTTTTTTTAAACAGACAAATGGTCGGAAGGATCCTTATGGAAGAACAAATGCCGCAAATGTGCTAATATAACTGATATGAGTATTTTTATGGATAAGAGAAACAAGCCCTACAGATTTGAAACTCATTCTGCCGCCTAGACTAGATAAAGTACTAGGCCTAACACTTGTTTTGAACAATGATTTAATGAGATTGTTTATGGCTTTCGTAGCAATTTGAAATAACAATAGTCTTTATATGGAGTAATAATAATGTTTTCTATTTTACTCACTAGAATAACTTCATAAAGTAGTTTGCTGAAAGGAGGGGTTACCTAGGCATCTCTAGAATATCAAGTACTGGCTTTGTTTCCTCTAAGGCAAACTCCCTCACTCTTCTCCTGGTTGTGCTGCTCTGTGTTTTTAGGTGGAAGCCCCGTTCATACCAAAGTGTCGAGGCGCTGGAGACACAAGCAACTTCGACGACTACGAGGAGGAGGAGATCCGCGTCTCCGTAACGGAAAAATGCGCAAAGGAGTTTTCCGAGTTTTAGCTCGTGTAAACGTGGATATATCAGGGCTAAAACACACATGAAAAATAAGGGGATCTTTGCACTCTTCTAAAGACTTGGGGTTGGAGCAGAGACCATTGTTCAACTATTACTAAGTAGTTCCTTCATTCCACAAGGCTGAATGAGGTCGCCATGATCCTTGGGTGCCGATGATAACACCTTCACTGTCACACACACTTGCATATTAAAGCAGACGCGTCACCTAAAAAAAAAAAAAAAAAAAAAAAAACTCTACCCACTCTGTTTTTGAACTTTGTAGCAGTTGTTGTTGTCATGGATGTTGTGCTCCCCTTTACAGCTGTGATATTTTTCAATTTAGGAGGAAAACCAGAAACAGAGTTACTATATGAGACAAAGGCCAATTGAATATTATAAGTCCACGCAGTGTAACTTCAAACCGATTTTGCCTGTGGCAGTATCACACATGATTGTGTGGTTTTGTAGGGCATTGCCTCTAGTTGTCAAAAGTTTATATTCTTGGTCTGTTACAAGTCTGAGATGGTTTTCAAGAAAAACATATTCTCACCTTGGACTAGGACAATGTTTTGGCCATCTTTCAGAAATAGTATTTGTCCTTTGTGTATAATGTTTGTCACTCTAAGACATTTTAAACACCCTTGAGTGTTAAGAGCATGACCAAAATACAACTAATTGGGTGACCGAGGAAGAGAGGTCCCTTCCTTTCTTTGCCTTTTGCCTTAGAGAGCCAATTCCAACACCCCACAAAGTGCCCATTCTCTGGCCCATTGGTATTCTGGCCCTGTAACAGGGAAGTCATTACAGAGAATGGCGAACCCAATTACAAACAGAAATTAACAAAACAGTGATTGGTGTTTCTGTTTGTGCCAGAGAAATTCTAGAATTTGTTGAATTTATAATCTCTCCTTTTAATTGACCTTATTTTAATCCATGGATTACAACTGAAGGCTTTTTGGTCCCTAAAATGTAAGATCCACTAATAAAAAAGGAAGGACCCTTTTAAAAAAGAATTTGTGGAGCTCCATATGCGTTAGTGAATATGGTGTACTCTTTAAATTGATCAGTTCAGTGTGTATAGTGTTGTAGCTTTTGCCTCAACATTGTTAGTGGAACCAGTACACACTTCATAACAATATATTGATGCTAAAACGTTTTAAAAAGCTTCTCAGAAGGGATCGCAAAACAATTTGTTTTCCATGTTTTTCCCCTATTGCAGTTCTTGACCTCTCTCCTTTCCTTGTTTGTTTCATTCTTATGACAGAATGTAGAGTTGCAACTTATAGGTATGCATATTGTTTAAAATGCTTGATTTCAAGGTACATGTTTTTTCTCACAGACATACTGGCAAAAAAAACTAAAACTAAAAACAAGACTGCTCCTTTGTATCACATAATCCAGTCATTGTTCAGCTCATTACATTATACGTACAGTATATGCATTGTTTCATATGTTTTTATTTATACACATTAGAGATGCTAATAAATTTTATTTTTAAAAGTGTCAAAGTTTGGAATGTTTTTTGTAATCTTGTGGTGTACGTAACGGCATACTGCTCTTTACGTAACAGCATACTGCTCTTTATGTGGGTCTTATTTCTGTCAAACTATATAAATCAGGACAACATCCAAGAGGCTACATTACACATCATGACTGAAATGTTCATGTATTTTTTTAATTACTACTACATTTACCAAATATGAAGTATTCTAGCTGTATTGGATCATTTACGCATATGCCCACTTAGTTAATAACTTCATATTGTAATTTTCCAGCAATATTAGATTTGGCATAACAATAACAATAATTTCAAAGAGTTTGGCTATAAATGAAAGTAATTCAGAGGAAATTATGTCAATCTTTTGTTTTACTGTTTACAATTCACAAATGTTTTACCTTTCCTGAATAAAATGTGTGTGCTTGCTTCAGCTGTCTAAGCATTTATATGGAAGTAGGAGATGTATTACATGTAGAATTCAAGCTGATTAGAAGCTGAAGTAATAAGAATAGTACTATATGTATGGTGGGTCTGAACTTTAGTACACTGCATTCTATGAACAATGAAATATGCCTAAAACTAGGCTGGAACATGCTTTCAATGGTGCTCTCCAACTCCTGACACCAGTGTAGTTAATTAGGGGGTGCCCTGACGGACTCAAACCCTAGTCCTGGTGACTGTAGTTCCAACACAGATTATACCAACGGTTTATTCGTTACCTCTTGCAACGGAAACGTTTACTGTTTAAGAGTCAAACTGAAGCAAACAGAGCAAAATGAACGAACCCAAATTTGTCCAAAAGAAACTCGTTTTCGTTGCAAAACGTTTTCCGTTTGGATTAAACATTGTAAAACATTATGCAACAGAATTGGCGCAATGAATACATCGTAAATCTCTTGGTGAGGTCGCCAAATCGTCTTCGGTTTTGAATCCCTAAAACCACATATCTACTCATGGGCGTGTGGGTAATTTCGTCTATAACACACGTGCGTAGTTGTACTCCAGTTCAAACATTCAAAGATGGCAGGCCTGGAATTATTGTCTGACCACGGATATCGTGTAGATGGAAGAAAAGCTACTGAGCGGCGCAAAGTACCCGCTCGTATGGGTTTATTTGCCCAAGCTGACGGGTCTGCATACATAGAACAGGGAAATACCAAAGCGCTGGCAGTTGTGTATGGCCCTCATTAAGTAAGTTTATTGCTAAGCTAGCAAGATGGATAGATAGATATCTAGCTAACGTTAGTTAGATAACAACAAACAATATCTCCATGACCGCGCAGTCATCAACTGCCAGTACAGTATGGCCACCTTCAGCACAGCTGAGAGGAAGAGGAGACCCCACGGGGACCGCAAGTCCACAGAGATGAGCCTTCACCTCTAGCAGACGTTTGAGGCAGCGGTGTTGCCTAATCTGTGCCCACGCACTCAAATAGACATTTATGTCAACGTATCAGCTATTTCAGATCTGAATTAATGATGAAATGGGTTGTGGTGGAATCTGCACTACTCTTAAAATGGGGAATGAAAGCGGTTGTATATCCAGTCTTTGGGATTTGGAACCCATTTTAAGTTTTACTCAATTTCATGTTCTCAGGGGAGTATTTATTAGTTGTTCAGAGTTTTTCTTCTGTTGCGAAATGTTTTGCTGAACAAAACGGGAAGGGACCAACCTAAATTTGTCCAATAGAAACACTCACTTTTGCAACGGAATCCGACTAATGAATTGTGTAGTCCCCAGTTGTTGAGGTTTCTTCATCAAATTGAACACTTAGACATGGGGCTTGAAAAGTCAACCTGACTTGAATTGAAACACTTAACTCTCTTCCTTCTCAGATCTTGCAGTCAGATGGTGGGAACTACAGTCCGTGTGTGAACGCTGCCACTCTGGCTCTGATCGACGCGGGTATCCCCATGCATGACTAGGTGTGTGCCTGCACTGCAGGCTTTGTGGACGAGACACCGTTGGCAGATCTGTGCCATGCTGAAGAGAGTGGAGGGGGCACATCACTGGCCTTGGCATTGCTGCCCCGTGGTGGGCACATCGCCCTGCTACAGATGGGCGCCCGACTCCACCAGGACCACCTAGAGACACTGATGGAGGCGGCCTGTAAGGGCGTCAGCAAAGTGTTGGATGAGGTGGTGAGACGGCATCTTCAGGAGGTGTCTGCACTGACCGGAGAGTGATGTGGTGTAGCTTGGACTTTGTGGTAGATTGGTTTATAGTGTAGATAGAGGATTCATGTTGTCTTATTTTATTGTACACTCATGCTCTGCTTTTGTATGAAATGCCTTATAAACAATGACATTTAAACCCATTGATGTGTTTTGAGTAATCTATAAATGGGCTGAGATGATTTGTGGACAGAGGGAGCTATAGATGTAGGTCTACATCAGAATCTGGGATTGGATAAATCAATCAGTCAGCAAAAATAAAACAGTTTGAGTGTAGCGTCACATGAGGGTGTATTCATTAGTCGAATTCTGGTGCAAAATGTCTGCCAGCAGGATCTGACTAATAAATACACCCCTGAATTAGTTCTGTGAATTTATTTAGGTAATTCATTTTCCAAACCAACAGGGAGAGCCAGTCACAAATCCAATGAGGTAATCTCTGTTTTTATCATTTCTTGGCTAAAGCGGAAGTTGGTCCGTCGCACAATAGTCCGTTAAGAACCAAGGAAAAAAGACCGGTGGAAAATCTATAGCAGTAAAGTACAGGATAGCTACATCTGTCAAATCTCGGGCCTTTCCCTTGTGCCCGAAAGGTAGGCTCTCGTTGTTAACTACACATTTTGTAAAGGTATTGTATAAATACATTGTTTAGTTTAAAATAACTGATTTGCGGATATTTTCGCTTGCAACGTTGCTGGTTCTCTGCTGCTTAGTTAGGCAACTCGCTAGCTAGCTAACATCTGCTAATCGATAATAATAGACCATATTCTTTTGCACTGGTTATTTTTATTATAAAGGTTAGCAGTTAGCTAGCTAGATCAACATAATGGATGACTAAAAGCTACATTCATATTGACTGGGGCTTTGTTTGCAATGGTACAGCTGAGCCAGTCTGAGAGGTAACAAGGCAACAACAACATGGGACTGCTGTCTGACCCAAACCGAAGGCGAGCTCTGACCAAACTTCTCACCCGTCTCAATGCACCAATCTGGTGAGTCCTTCCTGGCAGAATATCAATGGTAGAATATTGAAGAATTTGCTGGGGAAGTGGAATGGAACAGGGCGTCCTCTTGATGCACCTTATCCACGTTGTACTATTTGTATTATTTTATTTAACTAAGTCAGTTAAGAACTTTCAATGACGGCCTAGGAACAGTGGGTTAACTGCCTTGTTCAGGGTCAGAACAACAGATTTTTACCTTGTCAGCTTGGGGATTTGACCTAACAACCTTCCAGTTAATAGTCCAACGCTCTAACCACTAGGCTACCTGCCGCCCCATCCTACCTCCTGTGTATGATGCAAATGCTTTCAAATGATATATAAAGATGTCTCCCCAGTGTTATGTGCTACCTGGCGGGTGTGGCATGGTTCATGGGCTTGGCTTTTGAGCCGTTCACCCTGCGCACCTACATGTCAGAGAACGCCATGGGCTCCACCATGGTGGAGGAACGCTTCCCAGCAGGCGAGAGGGCTCTGGCCACCGGTAGGGAGTTTGCTGCTCACAAGAAGAAAGTAGGGTGAGTAAAACTAATAAGCCTTCCTCCTATAGCCATCACTAGTGTCAGGAGCTTCTCTTGTTTATGTGACCAGGAAAAACTCTCGCCCCTAGCCATCACTAACCCCTACTTTGGGATTCAGTGCTTATCCTACCTATCACAAATTCAGCTATAATAATGATAACCACTCCCACAATATTCCTTCTGTGTTTCACTTCTTTTGTTCTCCCTTCCTCACTTCTCTCCGTAGTGGGATGCCGGTGGATTGGCTGGTGAAGACCATGCAGTCTCGAGGGCTGGAAGTGTTCACTCAGAGCTTCACCCGCAAGCTTCCCTTCCCAGATGAAAACAAAGAGAGATATGTGCGTGTGGGCTGAGACAAAGATGTCTACATATTAAACATAAGCTCCTATTTAATCTTGGTGCGCACACACTCTCACAGACACATTCCTCCTCTGTATATCGACACAGGCTTTAATTTCTTCTCTTTCTCTCACTGATCCTTCTCTCGGTTTGTCTCGGCCAGATGGTGCGGGGCACTAACGTGTATGGGATCCTGCGGGCCCCCAGAGCCCCTCGTACTGAAGCCCTGGTGCTGAGTGCCCCCTGTAGTGAGGGAAACAATAACAACCAGGCAGTGGGCCTTCTGCTGGGCCTCGCCCAGTACTTCAGGAGTAAGCATACTACTATTACTAACATTCTCACACAGACCATTTCCAAAGGTTAAATTGATCTGTCAATGATTGGTCTCTTCTTAGGTCAGATCCACTGGGCTAAGGACATTATCTTCCTGGTGAATGAACATGACCTGATCGGCATGCAGGCCTGGCTGGAGGGATACCACCACACCAACACCACTGGTCAGTACTCCGTATCTGCATCTCTGTAATAATGTAACCCAGTAATGCACCTGTTTTAGAGACACCATTATAGGCTCTGTATGTATTATCAATGTCTCTATACCAGGGCTCTTTAATCCTGTTCCTGGAGGGCTACCATCCTGTTGGTTTTCCCTCCATTTCTAATCTAGCACACCGGATTCTAATAATTAGCTGGTTGATAAACTGAATCAGGTTAGTTACAGCTGTCCAGGAACAGGGTTTGAGAGCCCTGTTCTATAGCATCAACACTGCCACCACTGTACCTCCTGCTGGATCCTCCAGGTGGTGACTGGTCTCCACTGCAGGGAAGAGGTGGCTCTATCCAGGCAGCTCTGTCTTTGGAGCTGAGCAGTGATGTCATCACCAGTCTGGACCTGGTTCTGGAGGGGCTCAACGGACAGCTGCCAAACCTGGACCTGGCCAACCTCTTCTACGCCTTCTGCCAGAAGATAGGGGTCCTGTGTACCATCCAGGGCAAGGTAGGAAAGAAGTCCAAATGCCAACACTTACTTGAGTAAGTAAGTTTTTTTTTTTTTTTTTCACCTTTATTTATCCAGGTAGGCTAGTTGAGAACAAGTTCTCATTTGCAACTGCCACCTGCCCAAGATAAAGCAAAGCAGTTCGACACATACAACAACACAGTTACACATGGCATAAACAAACATACAGTCAATAATACAGTAGAGAAAGTCTATTTACAGTATGTGCAAATGAGGTAGGATAAGGGAGGTAAGGCAATAAATAGGCCATGGTGGCAAAGTAATTACAATATAGCAATTAAACACTGGAATGCTAGATGTGCAGAAGATGAATGTGCAAGTAGAGATACTGGGGTGCAAAGGAGCAAGATAAATAAATACAGTATGGGGATGAGGTAGTTCAATGGGCTTTTACAGGTGGAGTGATCTGTGAGCTGCTCTGACAGCTGGTGCTTAAAGCTAGTGAGGGAGATATGAGTCTCCAGCTTCAGTGATTTTTGCAGTTCGTTCCAGTCATTGGCAGCAGTGAACTGGAAGGAAAGGCGGCAAAAGGAAGAATTGGCGTTGGGGGTGACCAGTGAGATATACCTGCTGGAGCGCATGCTACGGGTGGGTGCTGCTATGGTGACCAGTGAGCTGAGGTAAGGCGGGGCTTTACCTAGCAGAGACTTGTCGATGACCTGGAGCCAGTGGGTTTGGCGACGAGTATGAAGCGAGGGCCAGCCAACGAGAGCGTACTGGTCACAGTGGTGGGTAGTATATGGGGCTTTGGTGACGAAACGGATGACACTGTGAAAGACTGCATCCAATTTCTTGAGTAGAGTGTTGGAGGCTATTTTGTAAATGACATCGCCGAAGTCGAGGATTGGTAGGATGGTCAGTTTTATGAGGGTGTGTTTGGCAGCATGAGTGAAGGATGCTTTTTTTTGCGAAGTAGGAAGCCTATTCTAGATTTAATTTTGGATTGGAGATGCTTAATGTGAGTCTGGAAGGAGAGTTTACAGTCTAACCAGACACCTAGGTATTTAGAATATGTGGACAATTACAAGTCAGAACCGTCCAGAGTAGTGATGCTGGAGGTGCGGGCAGCGATCGGTTGAAGAGCATGCATTTAGTTTTACTTGCATTTAAGAGCAGTTGGAGGTCACGGAAGGAGAGAAGTGTGGCATTGAAGCTCGTCTGGAGGTTAGTTAAGTGTGTCCAAAGAAGGGCCAGAGGTATACAGGAATGGTGTCGTCTGCGTAGAGGTGGTTCAGAGAATCACCAGCAGCAAGAGCAACATCATTGATGTATACACAGAAGAGAGTCGGCCCGAGAATTGAACCCTGTGGCACCCCCATAGAGATTTGACACACTAAACTCTATAAGAGAAGTAGTTGGTGAACCAGGCGAGGCAATCATTTGAGAAACCAAGGCTGTTGAGTCTGCCGATAAGAATGTGGTGATTGACAGAGTCGAAAGCCTTGGCCAGGTCGATGAATACGGCTGCACAGTAATGTCTCTTGTCGATGGCGGTTATGATATCGTTTAGGACCTTGAGCGTGGCTGAGGTGCACCCATGACCAGCTCTGAAACCAGATTGCATAGCGGAGAAGGTACGGTTAGATTCAAAATGGTCGGTAATCTGTTTAACTTGGCTTTCGAAGACCTTAGAAAGGTAGGATAGATATAGGTCTGTAGCAGTTTTGGTCTAGTGTCTCCCTCTTTGAAGAGGGGGATGACCGCGGCAGCTTTCCAATATTTGGGAATCTCAGATGATACGAAAGGGAGGTTGAACAGGCTAGTAATAGGGGTTGCAACAATTTCGGCAGATCATTTTAGAAAGATAGGGTCCAGATTGTCTAACCCGGCTGATTTGTAGGGGTCCAAATTTTGCAGCTCTTTCAGAATATCAGCTATTTGGGTGAAGGAGAAATGGGGGAGGCTTGGGCGAGTTGCTGTGGGGGGTGGAGGGCTGTTGATCGGGGCTTCTGATGTTAACATGCATGAAACCAAGGCTTTTACGGTTACAGAAGTCAACAAATGAGAGCACCTGGGGAGTGGGGGGGAGCTAGGCACTGCAGGGCCTGGATGAACCTCTACATCACCAGAGGAACAGAGGAGGAGGAGGATAAGGGTACAGCTAAAGGCTAGAAGAACTGGTCATCTAGTACGTTTGGAACAGAGAGTTAAAGGAGCAGGTTTCTGGGTGCGATAGAATAGATTCAAGGCATAATGTACAGACAGAGGTATGGTAGGATGTGAATACATTGGAGGTAAACCCAGGCATTGAGTAATGATGAAAGAGATATTGTCTCTAGAGATGTTTAAACCAGGTGATGTCACCGCATATGTGGGAGGTGGAACTAAATGGTTAGTTTAGGCATATTGAGCAGGGCTAGAGGCTCTACAGTGAAATAAGACATTAATCACTAACCAGAACAGTAATGGACAAGGCATATTGATATTAGGGAGAGGCATGCGTAGCCGGGTGATCATAGGGTTCCAGTGAGTGGTTGGGCTGGCTGGAGACACAGCGATTCAGACAGCTAGCAGACTGGGCATAGCAAGCTAGCAGAAGGGCCTTAGAGGGACGTCCCGATGGAGGAAAGTCTGTTTTAGCCTCCGCGTGCGGTGAAGTTATTTGGTGTAGTTGCAGAAAGTACATACTGTAAATGTGTAATGCTTTCAGAGAGGTCTAATAATAGAACACCATAGACGTTTTGTCTTGTGCATTCCTAAATGCCAGGTAAGGAGAAGCCAGTAATGACATGATGTAATAACATGTTTAATTGCCTGATTGTCATGCTGACTGTCCTCTCTCCATCCAGCTCCAGAGAAACGACTGGGACACTACATCGGGCTACAGCCACGCGGCCCAGACCATGATGTTGATGGTGCTGAAGCAGGCCAGTGGGCGACCCTGGGGGGACCACGGCCTGTTCCTCAGATACCACATAGAGGCCGCCTCCATCAGGGGCATCAACAGCTTCAGACAGTACAAGACAGACACCACCACCATCGGCAGGTCAGCTGCTGATGTCCAAGCTTCAATTCAGATGATCAGAAAGCCTTCAAATGCAACTCTTGTCGTTTCTGTGGAGACATTTTCACAGTGAAAATTACATGGAAATAAACCTGTGTGTGTCCCTCAGGCTCCTGGAGGGGATGTACCGGAAGCTGAACAACCTCCTGGAGCGTCTGCACCAGTCCTACTTCTTCTACCTCATGCCCTCGCTTTCTCGCTTCGTCTCCATTGGTTACTACATGCCCGCCTTCGGCCTGCTGGCTGTCATTCTGCTATTGCGCGTATCCTTCCACCTCTGGGACAATAGGGGATTGTATTTTTATTTAACCGTTATTTAATCAGGTAGTCCCATTGAGGTCAGAATACTTTTTTCCCAAGGGAGACCTGTCCAAGAGAGCTGGAGGGTTGAGATGCACTTGTGTGGGAATTACAGTTGAAGTCTGAAGTTTACATACACTTTGGTTGGAGTCATTACAACTCGTTTTTCAACCACTCCACAAATTTCTTGTTAACAAACTATAGTTTTGGCAAGTCGGTTAGGACAACTACTTTGTGCATGACACAAGTAATTTTTCCAACAGTTGTTTACAGACAGATAATTTCACTTATAATTCACTGTATCACAATTCCAGTGGGTCAGTTTACATACACTAAGCTGACTATGCCTTTAAACAGCTTGGAAAATTCCAGAAAATGTCATGGCTTTAGAAGCTTCTGATAGGTGAATTGACATAATTTGAGTCAATTGGAGGTGTACCTGTGGATGTATTTCAAGGCCTACCTTCAAACTCAGTGCCTCTTTGCTTGACATTATGGGAAAATCAAAATAAATCAATCCCAGAACAACAACAAAGGATCTTGTGAAGATGCTGGAGGAAACGGGTACAGAAGTCTCTATATCCACAGTAAAACGAGTCCTATATCGACATAACCTGAAAGGCCGCTCAGCAAGGAGAAGCCACTGCTCAAAAACCGCCATAAAAAAGCCAGACTACGGTTTGCAACTGCACATGGGGACAAAGATCATACTTTTTGGAGAAATGTCCTCTGGTCTGATGAAACGAAAGTAGAACTGTTTGGCCATAAATAAATAAAAGCTGAAATAAATAATTCTCTCTACTATTATTCTGACATTTCACATTCTTAAAATAAAGTGGTGATCCTAAATGACCTAAGACAGGGAATTTTTACTAGGATTAAATGTCAGGAATTTTCAACTGAGTTTAAATGTATTTGGCTAAGGTGTATGTAAACTTCCGACTTCAACTGTAAATGGACAGAAAGGATATTCATTTTGGTCCATTCTCCTATATTAGTAAATTAATTAGGTTAGTCAAAAGGCCTAATCGGGGTTAATGATATGTTTGCGTAGTTAAGCTGAATGTTCAACTTCATTAAAGATGGAATCCGCAGTAGGGGAAACAGTGCCACTATCCGCCTTAATGCCGTTATCGATTGAGTTTTTTTGACGAAGCGGGGGTGAGGAGTGTTGCACAATGTGGTAAAAAAAAAATGGCAGTACATTCTGTGGTTCTAGCGCACGTGCAATGATGTCCATGGGGCAAACGGACATGGCAGTTTCACAGTTAAGGATTCCAGCTTTAAGTCATGATGAGATTGCTCTGGATGAGGCTGTGTAAATGTCGATGATGGTTTAATACACTGGAGCTCTGGTGCATATTAGTATTGTCCTTAATGGCAGTAACAGGCCTTAGACCTGTGGGTTCAGCTAGGTGCTTCTCCACCAGGAACAGAGGATGGGGTGGCTGGGGGAGAGCAGGTCAGTCATGGAGTAGTAAACAAGGTGTGTGTGTGTGTGTACCTCTGGTATGTAATGTGTAACTATAGTATCTACCTTTTTATATCTCTAGAAGTCAACAACCTATTGGTCTACGTCAGTATAATTGACTCTTTCCTCCTGTCTCCCTCTGTCCTCCATCAGCCCTCCAGCCCAGGGGTCCTGTCTATCCTGACTCCAGTAGTGATCAGTCACATGACAGGGGTGGCTCTGTACACCCTCCCTATCCTCTCTCAGGAGATGGCTGTGCAACACTTCCCTGTGTCTGAGACGGAAGCTGTGGTCCTCACTGCTATAGCTATCTACACCGCAGGGCTGGCCCTGCCACACAACACACACAGGTACATACACACCCTCTCATCTTTCTCACATATACACACACTCAAAGAAAACACAAGATGGCTGATGCAGGTTATCTCACACACTAAATATGCATATAATATGCCAGGTTTGCCCCGTGATCACACACACACCTTGACGATACTGTGGCTGCAGTAAATTATTTTATTTCACCATGTCTCCCTCTGTAACTCTAGTGTCGTTTACACCTTGCGCTAACGTGTGTTTCGTGATCTGATCAATATCATCTAATCAAGGCAGGGCTCTACAGTGCTACCATTTTACATGCATATGGGCCCAAATATTTTGCTGTGTGCGACCTGGAATTGTAATTTAGGAGCACAAGTGCGCCTAGAATAATTGTTGCAATGATTACTTCACTGTACAACAGCCCCTGAGCAGATTCATGACTGTCATGCTTGCACCATTTCAACAAAGAAAAACGGCTTGTTACGTCAAATATTTTTAATTGTGCTCCTAAGTGTCTGTGTGCTCACATGCTCCTTGTAACATAGGTCTGTGTAAAATGTCTCTTATCCGTCCACATTGACCAGATTATCTAGTACCTCCCTGTATGCAAATGATTTTACAGATATTCTTTCAAAATAATATTACGTTATAAGTCAAATTGTGATACCTGTCAATGATTTTAGAGGTTGATATGATTTAAATGGTTTGACCATCCAGATGTTTACACTTCATTGATATCCAGACACAATGCATGCCTGACAACCGATGGAGGTGCTCAGGAAGGTCTGATCACAATCAAATGTCTTTTAATCATTTACACCTGTCTGAAAATGTGGTCACAAAATGTGGACAAGATCAGGTCAAAGGGCACATGTACGCACCAGGTATAAATGGGGCTTTTATCTCTTTGTCCCCCAGGCTTCTGCAAGGAGAGGGTACAGAGGAGGGCTGGAGAGTGCTGAAGCTGGTGGCTCTCCTCTACCTGGCTGTGTTACTGGGCTGCACTGCCCTTATCAACTTCTCCCTGGGCTTCATCTTGGCACTGTCCCTGGTGCCCATCGCTGCCTTCATCACACCACATACACCCAAGTAATACTCTCACCTACCCACAACTTTCTCCCGGTGTTGGGTGATTTCTTATAGAAGTAATAATTCTCTATGTTGTTTTTTCAGTGATGTTGCACTCTCTAGTTTAATTTCTGAGTGTGCAGCGTTAGTTCCATTGTCCCTGTGTGTGAGGATAGTGTGTGTAATGGTTCCCTCCCCCTCTTGTCCACTGTCTTGAGTGCTGTATTAATGTTTCTTCTTCCAGGGCTCTGTAATAACAACTTTACCCTCTCACCCCAGGGCTCTATCTGCAGCCATCATGGTGCTCCTGAGCCCCGGCTGCACTCTGCTCTACTGCGTCTTCCTCTTCCAGGAGCTGCAGGAGACCCCCGTCTCCCTGCAAGATGGTTGGATGCTCTTCCTGTCCGTCATCTCCCAGGGCATCCTGGACCACGCCCTCTATGGCTCATTGGTCTATCCGCTCCTGGCTCTGCTGATCTACCCCTGTTGGTTGCTGCTCTGGAACATTCTCTTCTGGAAGTAAACAACAGGTAACTGGGGGAAGACTGGTCCCAGACCTGCTTTTATATGGGAACTATCTATCCTGAGAGGTGAAACTGCTCCTAAACCTGCCTTTATGGAATGAAGGTGTTTCTCCAAGGAGTAGGCTGACTGACTTGCCTGGAAGGAATAGGAAGTTGGCAGGGGAGTGGTTAAGTGTATTGGGCTGGGCTTGTGTGGCGGAATTACAACTAAAAGGTTGTATTGGGTTCAGGGCTTGTGTGCATGGGATTGGTTTATGGTGCCTGAAGGAATAAATAATGCACTGTTTTTTGGTTATGTTATTGGGCCTGAGTGAATATTCTAAGGGATGAAACTGAACAAAATAAAATGTTAAGGAAGCAGTATCCTTAAGCCAACCTCTTGGCAACTGAAGCCCTCCAGAAAATGTCCATAATCTACTGTATGAACTAAGAATTGTCTTTAAATATTTTTTTTTATATACTTTATTTGAACCATGTGTACAGACACTCATTTATAAATGCTCAAATAAAAACTTAACTCAAACTTGATCAACGTATGTTTATTCAGCTAACACCATTTTATACAGTTATGTTTGACAAAACATAACATTCCATCACTATCACAGAAACTTATGACAAATAGGTGAAAAGCATCAACATTAATATCACCAAACATTGTTATAAAAATAAAATCACTTTGAAACCCTGTCACTCCCACAGACTTGCCTCATAGCAACTAATTCCCCTCATCCCATCAAACCAAATGGCACCAACCAATGACCAGCAAGACCTGGGCCGGTATTCACAATGTATCTCAGAGTAGGAGTACTGATCTAGGATCAAGTCCCCCATGTCTATATAATTATGATCTAAAATACATTTGATCCTAGACCAGCACACCTACTCTGAGACTGAATACAGGCCCTGGTTTTAAACTGCACTTTCAATACTCAAAAGTATCCCAGTTGGTCAACTTCAAAATATACCATATTCTCTCATCTGAGATATCAGGTAGAAAGATAAGGGAAGCACCACCCACCCCTCTGGAATAAATATAGGACTATTCCACCCCTCCCCAATGTCAAATAAATAAAGTCTGCCACGAGGCAAAGGTTGCTGACTGCCATCATGTCCAGAGGAGAGTCAAAAGCCAGCTCCCATTGACTATACAGGTAGTTCCTTTTGTGAGCCACTGCAAGTGGAGCTCCATGTCTGTGCTACAGCGTCCATATACCTCTAGTGTTTGTCAGTAGTGGGTTTTTACCTAAGAAGCAGTAAGTTGGTGTGTCAGTTGTGTGTGTGATCAGTCGTCCAGGCTATGGTATAGGTTGCGAGGCAGTCAACTGATCAATGCACCAATCTCCCCCTGCTCCACTCTTCTTCCTTTCTCCTTTAATACAGACAGGGAATAAAGACAATATTGTAGTTTAGACTGCAGGGGATGTGTTCTGTCTACTCTATGCAATACATACAGTACCTGTTGTATGAGGCGGTGCTCCCCTGAGTCAGGTCTGGCTGTACTGCAGATCTCACAGCCTGGTCGGGAAGGATTGTTGATAAAGGTGCAGGAGGGACAAACCCATTCTGTCTGCGTGTCAGATGTATAGAGCAGTGATCTTCAGTATACTAGCTATATGGAATGTTACTTTCTCTTTCCCTGATAGAAACCTATGTCCTCAACTATCATCTTGCGTAAAACAATGAAAGGTTGTTTGAAGCCAATAGCCGATCACATAAATATGAAAACATTGGGTTTGTACCTGTGTTTTGCTGGCTTTGCAGGGTTGATCAGGTTTATTGTTGATCTGCAGAGTCTCCAAGTTGAGGGCCTCTCGGATCTCACTCATACCCAGCCTGTCAGCCGCACGTCCGGTGCTCCCTACAGTCAAACACAACAGTGGTAAATGAGTGATCAGTCCCCTTTTATAATAAAGCATCGCATGCATCTATATTTGCATACTGGCAGTTGAGCAGAAACGTTTTTAGAACCGGTTTTTTCCCCCACACATGCAGGGTCTGAAAAAAGAAATAGGCCTCTACATGATAGACATTAGCATAATCTTTTTTAATAAATACCACACAAATAGCCTAATGCTGTGCAACTCGCTATTGTGGTAGGATGCAATTTTGGAACTTTACATATACTTTCGTATTTATAATTTGTTTTATTATTATTGTATATCAGTGTTATTTATTGTAGGCCTATTTATTAATCTAAACCAGTTATTTAACCCTCTAGGGCAGGGCTCTCCAACCCTGTTCTTGGAGAGCTACCCTCCTGTAGATTCTCTTTTCAACCCCAGTTGTAACTAATCTGATTCAGCTTATCAACCAGCTAATTATTAGAAATCAGGTGCGCTAGATTAGGGTTGGAGAATTATTATTTTTTTTTTTTTTAAATAAGCCTACAGCCCTGATCTAGAGTCTAAAGGAGGGTTCTACTAAGCCAACATATGGAATTGTTTTAAGATGGTCATACCAAGGATCATTTAGATATTTGATTTAGAATTTTAGGACCCCTTTAGGTATGAAATATATATTTTTAAATGATTTAATGAAACATTGAATTAGGCCTTACTGCTATAAGCCCATAGAAATACATTGAATAACATATTCATACATGGAAAAACAGTCCCAAAGAAAATCTAAAGGAAGTTTGTTTAGAAGTGTCTGCCCTATATCTGAGAGATCTAAGATCAGGAAACTATCATTTTTATTGGACAAGTATTTAACCTCTTTTTTCCCCCATTTTTCCCCCCCACCTTTATTTAACCAGGTAGGTTAAATGAACAAGTTCTCATTTACAACTGCGACCTGGCCAAGATAAAGCAAAGCAGTGCGACAAAAACAACACACATGGGATAAACAAACATACAGTCAATAACACAATAGAAAAATCTATATACAGTGTGTGCAAATGAAGTAAGAAGGTAAGGCAATAAATACGCCAATAGGGGCGAAGTAATTACAATTTAGAAATTTACACTGGAGTGATATATGAGGATGTGCAAGTAGAAATAATGGTGTGCAAAAGAGCAGAAAAACATATGGGGATGAGGTAGGTAGTTGGTTGGATGGGCTATTTACAGATGGGCTGTGAACAGCTGCAGCGATCGGTAAGCTGCTCTGACAGCTGACACTTAAAGTTGGTGAGGGAGACATAAGTCTCCAACTTCAGTGATTTTTGCAATTCGTTCCAGTCATTGGCAGCAGAGAACTGGAAGGAAAGGCGGCCAAGGTGGTGTTGGCTTTGGGGATGACCAGTGAAATATACCTGCTGGGGCGCGTGCTACGGGTGGGTGTTGCTATGGTGACCAGTGAGCTGAGATAAGGTGGAGCTTTACCTAGCAAAGACTTATAGATGACCTGGAGCTAGTGGGTTTGGTAACGAATATGTAGCGAGGACCAGCCAACGAGAGCATACAAGTCGCAGTGGTGGGTGATATAAGGGGCTTTGGTGACAAAACGGATGGCACTGTGATAGACTGCATCCAATTGGCTGAGTAGAATGTTGGAGGCTATTTTCTAAATGACATCGCCGAAGTCAAGGATCGGTAGGATAGTCAGTTTTACGAGGGTATGTTTGGCAGCATGAGTGAAGGAGGCTTTGTTGCGAAATAGGATGCCGATTCTAGATTTAACAATGGATTGGAGATGCACTAAACTACACTGAAGAAACATATAAATGCAAGACGCAACAATTTCAAAGATTTTACTGAGTTACAGTTCATAAGGAAATTAGTCTATTTAAATTATTTAATTAGGCCCAGATCTATAGATTTCACATGACTGGGAATGCAGATATGCATCTGTTGGTCACAGATAGTTTTAAAAAAAGGTAGGGGTATGGATCAGAAAACCAATCAGTATCTGGTGTGACTACCATTTACCTCACGCAGCGTGATATCTCCTTCGCATAGAGTTGATCAGGCTCTTGATTGTGGCCTGTGGAATGTTGTCCCACTCCTCTTCAATGGCTGTGCGAAGTTGCAGGATGTTGACGGGAACTGGAACACGCTGTCGTACACGTTGATCCGGAGAATCCCAAACATGCTCAATGGGTGACGCGTCTGGTGAGTAGGCAGGCCATGGAAGAACTGGGATATTTTCAGCTTCCAAGAAATGTGTACAGATTCTTGCGACATGGGGCTGTGCATTATCATGGTGAAACATGGTGATGGTGGTGGATAAATGGCACGACAATGGGCCTCAGGATCTCGACACGGTATCTCTGTGCATTCAAATTGCCATCGATAAAATGCAATTATGTTTGTTGTTCGTAGCTTATGCTTGCCGATACCATAACTCCACCATGGGGCACTCTGTTTGCCCACACAATGCCATACACGGTGTCTGCCCTTTGCCCGGTACAGTTGAAACCGGGATTCATCTGTGAAGAGCACACTTCTTCAGCGTGCCAGTGGCCATCGAAGGGGAGCAGTCAGGTCAAGACCCTGGTGAGGCAATGAGCATGCAGATGAGCTTCCCTGAGACTGTTTCTGACAGTTTGTGCAGAAATTATTAGGTTGTGCAAACCGGGTGGCTGGTCTCAGACCATCCTGCAGCTGAAGAACCCGGACGTAGAGGTCCTGGGCTAACGTGGTTACACGTGGTCTGCGATTGTCAGGCCGGTTGGATGTACTGCTAAATTCTCAAATGATGTTGGAGGTGGCTTATGGTAGAAAAATGAACATTAAATTCTCTGGAAACAGCTCGAGTGGACATTCCTGCAGTCAGCATGCCAATTGCACTCGCTCCTTCAAAACTTGAGACATCTGTGGCATTGTGTTGTGATAAAACTGCACATTTTAGGGTGGCCTTTTATTGTCCCCAGCACAAGGTGCACCTGTGTAATGATCATGCTGTTTAATCAGCTTCTTGATATGCCACACCTGTCAGGTGGATGGATTATCTTGGCAAAGGAGAACTGCTCACTAACAGGGATGTTAACAAATTTGTGCACAATTTGAGAGAAGCTTTTTGTGCATATGGAAAATGTCTGGTTTCTTTTATTTCAGCTCATGAAACATGTGTTTATATTTTTGTTAATTGTACTTCCATATACAGTGCATTCGGAAAGTATTCAGACCCCTTGACTTTTTCCACAGTGTTATGTTCCCGCTTTATTCTAAAATGGATTAAATCGTTTTCCCTCATCAATCTACACACAATAACCCATAATGACAAAGCAAAAACAGGTCTTTAGAAATTTTGTCACAGTAATAAAAAATAAACTGAAATGACATTTACATAAGTATTCAGACCCCTTACTTAGTACCTTGTTGAAGCACCTTTTACAGCGATTAAAGCCTAGAGTCTTCTTGGGTATGACGCTACAAGCTTGGCACACCAGTATTTGGGGAGTTTCTCCAATTTTTCTCTGCAGATCCTCTCAAGCTCTGTCAGGTTGGATGGGGAGCGTCGCTGCAGAGCTACAGTGCCTTGCAAAAGTATTCATCCCCTTGGTGTTTTTCCTATTTTGTTGCGTTACAACCTGTAATTTAAATGAATTACATGTAAATCGACAGACACAAAAATAGTCAAAATTGGTGAAAAAAAATTTAATACAAAAATATCTAAATAATTAAAGAACGAAAAGTGGTGCGTGCGTATGTATTCACCCCCTTTGCTATGAAGCCCCTAAATAATATCTGGTGCAACCAATTACCTTCAGAAGTCACATAATTAGTTAAATAAAGTCCCCCTGTGTGCAATCTAAGTGTCACAAGATCTGTCACATGATATCAGTATATGTACACCTGTTCTCAAAGGCCCCAGAGTCTGCAACACCACTAAGCAAGGGGTACCACCAAGCAAGCAGCACCATGAAGACCAAGGAGCTATCCAAACAGGTCAGGGACAAAGTTGTGGAGAAGTACAAATCAGGGTTGGGTTATAAAAACATATCTGAAACTTTGAACATCCCACGGAGCACCATTAAATCCATTATTAAAAAATGGAAAGAATATGGCACCACAACAAACCTGCCAAGAGAGGGCCGCCCACCAAAACTCACAGACCAGGCAAGGAGGGCATTAATCAGAGGCAACAAAGAGACCAAAGATGACCCTGAAGGAGCTGCAAAGCTCCACAGCGGAGATTGGAGTATCTGTCCATGGACCACTTTAAGCCGTACACGCCACAGAGCTGGGCTTAACGGAAGAGTGTCCAGAAAAAAAGCCATTGCTTAAAGAAAAAAATAATCAAACACGTTTGGTTCGCCAAAAGGCATGTGGGAGACTCCCCAAACATATTGAAGAAGGTACTCTGGTCAGATGAAACAAATTGAGCTTTTTGGCCATCAAGGAAACCGCTATGTCTGGCGCAAACCCAACACCACATCACCCCGAGAACACCATCCCCATCATGCTGTGGGGATTTTTTTCAATCGGCAGGGACTGGGAAACTGGTCAGAATTGAAGGAATGAGATCTTCCAGAGATTTGAGACTGGGAAGGAGGTTCACCTTCCAGCAGGACAATGACCCTAAGCATACTGCTAAAGCAACACTCGAGTGGTTTAAGGGGAAACATTTAAATGTCTTGGAATGGCCTAGTCAAAGCCCAGACCTCAATCCAATTGAGAATCTGTGGTATGACTTAAAGATTGCTGTACACCAGCGGAACCCATCCAACTTGAAGGAGCTGGAGCAATTTTGCCTTGAAGAATGGGCAAAAATCCCAGTGACTAGATGTGCCAAGCTTATAGAGGCATACCCCAACAGACGTGCAGCTGTAATTGCTGCAAAAGGTGGCTCTACAAAGTATTGACTTTGGGGGGGTGAGTAGTTATGCACGCTCAAGTTCTGTTTTTTTGTCTTAATTCTTGTCTTATTTCACAATAAATACTATTTTGCATCTTCAAAAGTGGTAGGCATGTTGTGTAAATCAAATTATACAAACCCCCAAAAACTCAATTTTAATTCCAGGTTGTAAGGCAACAAAATAGGAAAAATGCCAAGGGGGGTGAATACTTTCGCAAGCCACCGTGTTTTCAGGTCTCTCCAGAGATGTTCGATCGAGTTCAAGTCCGGGCTCTGGCTGGGCCACTCAAGGACATTCAGAGACTTGGCCGAAAGCCACTCTTGCGTTGTGTTTGCTGTGTGTTTATGGCTGTTGCCCTGTTGGAAGGTGAACCTTCGCTCCAGTCTGAGGTCCTGAGCGCTCTGGAGCAGGTTTTCATCAAGGATCTCTCTGTACTTTGCTCCGTTCATCTTTCCCTCGATCCTGACTAGTCTTCCAGTCCCTGCCGCTGAAAAACATCATCAAAGAATGATGCTGCCACGACTATGCTTCACCGTAGGGATGGTGCCAGGTTTCCTCCAGGCGTGACACTTGGCATTCAAGCCAAAGAGTTCCATTTTTTTTCTCATCTTTATTCTCATGGTCTGAGAGTCCTTTAGGTGCCTTTTGGCAAACTCCAAGCGGGCTGTCAGGTGCCTTTTACTGAGTGGCTTCCGTCTGGTCACTCCACCATAAAGGCCTGATTGGTGGAGTGCTGCAGAGATGGGAGAACCTTCCAGAAGGACAACCATCTCCACAGACAAACTCTGGAGCTCAGTCAGAGGGACCATCTCCCCCGATTGCTCAGTTTGGCTGGGCGGCCAGCTCTAGGAAGATTTTTGGTGTTCCAAACTTCTTCCATTTAAGAATGATGGAGGCCATTGTGTTCTTGGGGACCTTCAATGCTGCAGAAATGTTTTGGTTCCCTTCCACAATCCTGTCTCGGAGCTCTACGGACAATTCCTTCAACCTCATGAGTTGGTTTTTGCTCTGACATGCACTGTCAACTGTGGGACCTTATAAAGACATGTGTGTGCCTTTCCAAATCATGTCCAATCAATCTGAAATGGTCCAGATAGTGTGGTGAAGAAGGCGCAACAGCGCCTCTTCCACATCAGGAGGCTGAAGAAATTTGGCTTGGCCCCTAAGACCCACAAACTTTTACAGATGCACAATTGAGAGCATCCTGTCGGGCCGTATCATCACCTGGTACGGCAACCGCACAAGACCACCAAGAGTCTTCCTACAGCTGGCCACCCAGTCAAACTGAGCAATCGGGGGAGAAGGGCCTTGGTCAGGGAGGTGACCAAGAACCCGATGGTCACTCTGACAGAGCTCCAGAGTGCCTCTGTGAAGATGGGATAACTTTCCAGCAGCACTGCACCAATCAGCCCTTGATGGTGGAGTGGCCAGACGGAAGCCACGCCTCAGTAAAAGACACATGGCAGCCTGCTTGGAGTTTGCCAAACGGACTCTCTGCCAAAACTCTCAGACCATGAGAAACAAGATTCTTTGGTCTGATGAAGCCAAGATTGAACTCTTTGGCCTGCATGCCAACCGTCACGTCAGGAGGAAACCTGGAACCATCTCTACGGTGAAGCAGGGTGGTGGCAGCATCATGCTGTGGGGATGTTTTTCAGCGACAGGGACTGGAAGACCAGTCAGGATCGAGGGAAAGATGAACTAAGCAAAGTACAGAGAGATCCTTGATGAAAATCTGCTCCAGAGCGCTCAGGGCCTCAGACTGGGGCGAAGGTTCACCTTCCAACAGGACAACAACCCTAAGCACACAGCCAAGACAACGCAGGAGTGGCTTCGGGACAAGTCTCTGAATGTCCTTGAGTGGTCCACAATAAATGTGAAAGAAATTCTAAAAACCTCTTTTTGCTTTGTCATTATGGGGTATTGTGTGTAGATTGAGGAAGAAAAAAACTATTTAATCAATTTTACAATAAGGCTGTAACATAACAAAATGTGTAAAAAGTCAAGGGGTCTGAATACTTTCCGAATGCACTGTACTTTTGGTCATGAAGTGTATTTTTTTATATTTGTATAATCCAGTAGTCTATGCATAAAATGTCCTGATACATTTAGTGCTCAAATCTCTGACAGCTGAAACATAAGGTACACAATTATTGTTTTAGGAATGTAAAAAACAATTTAAAAAAAAAAATAGGCTATAAAGTTTTGCATATGCTACATATCGAAACATAAGGAATAGTGTTTTTGTCATTTGTTATTGGCTGCTTTTAAGGACATTAAATGTGGCTCATTTGGCCAATATCCCTCATTTATTGATGTACGCTGGCTGCATGGGTGGACGCCTTTTTTATTTTTATTTTATTTCACCTTTAGTTAACCAGGTAGGCTAGTTGAGAACAAGTTCTCATTGCAACTGCGACCTGGCCAAGATAAAGCACAGCAGTTCAACACAGAGTTACACATGGAATAAACAAACACAATCAATAATACAGTAGTAGAATCTATAAACAGCATGTGCAAATGAGGTAGGATAAGAGAGGTAAGGCAATAAATAGGCCATGGTGGCGAAGTAATTACAATATAGCAATTAAACACTGGAATGGTAGTGGCCTTAATAGGTTACTCACCCATTGCATATGGATGACTGGTACATTTCTCCAATGTCTGAAATGTAAATATTTCCTAACAGAAACCGCAACCAACCATATAAATATAATCCATAGATGCCAGTTCCCATTTAAATCAGGACTGGCAGCCATTGCTAGTGTACCCATGAGTTTAACAGTCAAAGTGCCAGGGTAAGAGGTTCCAAAATCCTTCTATGGATTATATCTATGGCCACAATGCAACAAGCTGTTCTATATTTGGTGCGTGTGCTGCCCAAATTGTGTCCTTCCCGATTAAGTACATGTAATAAAACTTAATCCACTGCTATTTTTTTAAAGCCCTTTATCCTCTGCTAAATTATGCTCTCTGGTGTAGCCTTTAATTTATGTCTGTTCAGACAAGAGTAATATAATTTTTATAGCATAATTTTGGCAAAATGATTTCAATTTACTTCTCACGGCTATTAGTATGTGCACTGCCATGTGCGTGGGTGCGTCGGTCTCTGTGGGTGTGTGCACAAACTTACCCTGGGAGTTGTGGCTGAGCCTGGAGGGCAGGGTGCTGTAGCCCCTCCAGTCCTGGGAAGTAGACCCGTTGCTGGTAGGCGGAGGTGGGGTGAGGAGGGCGCCCTCCTGGTCCTGCTGGAACAGCTGGCGGGTGAGGCGGGCATGGCGGGCTGAGATCAGGTAGAGGTAGGCCATGTCCCCATCCCTCTGGACCCCATACGAGGCCAGGGACCTGGGCTCTGTGCACAAACACTGCCCTATCACCCAGCGCTGCACGCGAGGGTGGAAGCCATACTCCAGAAACACCTGATAGAAATGCACAGACAGAGAAGAGAGATTTGTGAACATTTACATTTGCCAATGTAGCCTAAGTACTCAAGCAAACAGAAGACCACAGAAGTTTTGATCTGACCTGCTGCTTGAGTGCTGCGACGGTCATGTGTGGGAAAACTTTCACTGTGACGCAACAGGAAGTGGAAATGTCCTCCACTGCCACAGACAAACTGCAATACAGACGTGGCACCGTTAACACAAATGCTCCTTGTTCTGTTGGACAACTTATCTTAATTCCCCTCTAAACCTAAATCTACTGCCTGTTACTTCTTCTCACCGTATCTCTCCTTCTGCGTAACTCTTCTCAGACAGTTGAATGGTGAGCGCTGCCTTCTGGTGAGCCAGAGCAGACGCATGCTGAGCAGCAGCCTGGCTGTTGCCTGCTTCGATCGCCCGGGCAAGCTCCAGGCACAGCTCCTCTTCAGAGAGAAAACAGGTTCAATTACTAATACTATACAAAAATGCATAAATGTACTGTATGTTGCCATGCAAGTATGGTAGAAAAAGAGAGAGTGGAGGAAGCATGAGTGCACTTACCAGTGAGTGGTAAGGAGGCTGTGCTGCGCTGTTCTAGAGCTACTGCTGCGGTGTGCTTCTGTCGGTCATCCAGAGGATGTGGGGAACTATTTGCAGCAACTACAGTGAAAGAACGGTCAATTGTGAGAGAGCATTCTATTGTATTAGCCACAGTATGGGGTTCTAGGAGGAGACTCTTCTAACACACAACAAGACAGGAATGCAGCTAAACAAGCAAACTAGAATAGTGGAAGTCTGCCATGCCCTCTGACCTCTGTGTGCCTCTCTTAGGGATGACATCACCACTGTGGCCCACTGCTCAGCCTCCTGATCGCAGCAGAAGTTGAAGCGGATGCAGTCGTGAGGGGGCGTTGCCAAATGAATCTCGTGAAGGCGTGGAGACTTCACCTCATACTCCACAGAGCGCAAGTCAAACTCTGCAATGAACTGTGAAAAAAATTATAGTTTGGACACACCTACTCATTCAAGGGGTTTTCTTTCATTTGATTATTTTCTACATTGTAGAACAATAGTGAAAACATAAACTATGAAATAACACATATGGGATCATGTAGTAACCAAAAAGTGTTAAACAAATAAAAATATATTTTTGATTCTTCAAAGTAGCCTGGAATGCTTTTCCAACGGTCTTGAAGGAGTTGCCACATACAGTTGAAGTCGGAAGTTTACATACGCTTAGGTTGGAGTCATTAAAACTCGTTTTTCAACCACTCCACAAATTTCTTGTTAACAAACTATAGTTTTGGCAAGTCCGTTAGGACATCTACTTTGTGCATGACACAAGTCATTTTTCCAACAATTGTTTACAGACAGATTATTTCACTTATAATTCACTGTATCATAAATCCAGTGGGTCAGAAGTTTACATACACTAAGTTGACTGTGGCTTTAAACAGCTTGGAAAATTCTTGAAAATTATGTCATGGCTTTAGAAGCTTCTGATAGTGTAATTGACATACTTTGAGTCAATTGGAGGTGTACCTGTGGATGTATTTCAAGGCCTACCTTCAAACTCAGTGCCTCTTTGCTTGACATCATGGGAAAATCAAAAGAAATCAGCCAAGACCTCAGAAAAAAAATTGTAGACCTCCACAAGTCTTGTTCATCCTTGCGAGCAATTTCCAAATGCCTGAAGATACCACGTTCATCTGTACAAACAATAGTACACAAGTATAAACACCATGGGACCACGCAGCCGTCATACCGCTCAGGAAGGAGACACGTTCTGTCTTCTAGAGATGAGCGTACATTGGTGCGAAATGTGCAAATCAATCCCAGAACAACAGCAAAGGACCTTGTGAAGATGCTGGAGGAAACGGGTACAAAAGTATCTATATCCACAGGAAAACAAGTCCTATATCGACATAACCTGAAAGGCCGCTCAGCAAGGAAGAAGCCACTGCTCCAAAACCGCCATAAAAAAAGCCAGACTACGGTTTGCAACTGCACATGGGGACAAAGATTGTACTTTTTGGAGAAATGTCCTCTGGTCTGATGAAACAAAAATAGAACTGTTTGGCCATAGTGACCATTGTTATGTTTGGAGGAAAAAGGGGGAGACTTGCAAGCCGAAGAACACCATCCCAACCGTGAAGCACGGGGTGGCAGCATCATGTTGTGGGGGTGCTTTGCTGCGGGAGGGACTGGTGCACTTCCCAAAATAGATGGCATCATGAGGTAGAAAAATTGTGTGGATATATTGAAGCAACATCAAGACATCAGTCAGGAAGTTAAAGCTTGGTCGCAAATGGGTCTTCTAAATGGACAATGACCCCAAGCATACTTCCAAAGTTGTGGCAAAATGGCTTAAGGACAACAAAGTCAAGGTATTGGAGTGGCCATCACAAAGCCCCGACCTCAATCCTAGAGAGAATTTGTGGGCAGAACTGAAAAGGCGTGTGTGAGCAAGGAGGCCTACAAACCTGACTCCGTTACACCAGCTCTGTCAGGAGGAATGGGCCAAAATGCACCTAACTTATTGTGGGAAGCTTGTGGAAGGCTACCCGAAACGTTTGACCCAAGTAAAGGCAATGCTACAAAATACTAATTGAGTGTGTAAACTTCTGACCCACTGGGAATGTGATGAAAGAAATAATAGCTGAAATAAATAATTCTCTCTACTATTATTCTGACATTTCACATTCTTAAAATAAAGTAGTGATCCTAACTGACCTAAGACAGGGAATTTTTTCGACGATTAAATGTCAGGAATTGTGAAAAACTGAGTTTAAATGTATTTCGCTAAGGTGTATGTAAACTTCCAACTTCAACTGTATGCTGAGCACTTGTTAGCTGCTTTCCATTCACTCTGTTGAGGTCGGGTGATTGTGGAGGCCAGGTCATCTGATGCAGCACTCCATCCACTCTCCTTCTTGGTCAAATAGCCCTTACATAGCCTGGAGGTGTGTTGGGTCATTGTCCTGTTGGAAAACAAATGATAGTCCCACTAAGCGCAAACCTGATGGGATGGCGTATCGCTGCAGAATGCTGTGGTAGCCATGCTGGTTAAGTATACCTTGAATTCTAAATAAATCACTGACAGTGTCATGAGCAAAGCACCCCCACTCCATCACACCACCTCCTCCATGCAATTGACTGACCTTCATGTCTTGAAGTAATGATGAACTGTCATTTCTCTTTGCTTATTTGAGCTGTTCTTGCCATAATATGGACTTGGTCTTTTACCAAATAGGGCAATCTTTTGTATGCCACCGCTATCTTGTCACAACACAACTGATTGGCTCAATCACATTAAGAAGGAAAGAAATTCCACAAATTAACTTTTAACAAGGCACAGATGTTAATTGAAATGCATTCCAGGTGACTACCTCATAAAGCTGGTTGAGAGAATGCCAAGTGTGCAAAGGGTGGCTACTTTGAAGAATCTCAAATATAAAATATTTGTATTTGTTTAACACTTTTTTGGTTACTACATGATTCCATTAGTATTATTTCATAGTTTTGATGTATTCACTATTATTCTATAATGTAGAAAATAATACAAATAAACTAAAACCCATGAATGAATAGGTGTGTCCAAGCTTTTGACTATAGAGAGAGGGAGAGAACATACTGTCTCCTATTTAGGATGGTTCTTCTCTTGTTCAGATAAACACAAGGACAGATGATTGTAAAAATCACACGACATTGTTTCCCAGCAATGGAATTACTGTGTAATTTGATTAAACAAGATTCCAATTCAGTTGCTATGTAAAAAAACATGTCTCTAAACTGACATTGCTCAAACCAACAGAACAATGTTGTGTGTGCAATTTATTATGTCAACGCATTCAATTGTTTGCATGGCATTACATATGTCAACATACCTAGCTTGGTAGCTAGACGTTACAGTGCAGTATGTCACTTACCACACTACGGCCGCTTCCGCTACTGTCCCTCAGTGCTAGCCGAAACTCTCCAGCTTTGCTGGGGTCCATACTAAGCTGAAGACGGAGAACCTCATCGCCAGCTCTGGGGAGGCAAAGCGGTCGAATTCCAGAATGGCAAACCGACACTCGCACCGACATCAAAACCGTGTTGCTGCTAGCCAGTGCGGGCCCACCATGTACAGACTGGAATGTGGCTGGCACAGGCGTTTGAGCCCAACCGCCCGCGCTCAGTGCCATCTCACCACAACAGTTAGGAACCACAGGTGTAACGTTATATCAACCCCAAAAACACAATGCACTGTCGATAGTTATGTGAGTCTTGATTTTAACAGCCTACCTGTTAGTAAAGAGATGGCGATCCATTACAGCTAGTTATATGTCTATCCATAGCTAAAAACGAAATTACATGTTTTAGTTTTTTTATGAAATCAGGAAGTAGCGTGGGTCGTCCTTTATTTACCTCCGATAGAAACCCGCGTTGTTCATTAATATTATGGTCCGAGAGCGAGCCTTTGTGCAAGGTGTTAATTAATGCAACGTGAATTAATGTTCTGTTAGTATAATTATTCTACACTCTCATTGTCAATTAGTCTATTATTGATCATGAGGGGGAAAACAATTATACTTGAAGTGAGGCAAATAAAGTAGACCAAACTACATAAACCTGGACTTTTCCAACAGACTATGCCTTTAGGACACGATGTCTGTCTCAAAATTCCTGATGGAACGGACCTTATAATATGTGATTATTCACAGAACTGAAATTGTCATGTGTTGGTCTGCATTCACTACTGTAATATTGCCTTCTTGCAATCATTCCCATGGATTTTAAAAACCTATTTAATAGACAATATGTCACTATTAAAATGTGTGTATGTGAGAAGGAGATGGTGGGAATAAGGATGGATGATGTTTGTGATGACAGGGTGAAACAATGGTGAAATGAGAGTGAATGAATAACCACCCACATAATATCAATGGGAGCTGTTTTGTTTGGTCTCTTGTCTGTCTCAAGGGCACTATTTAACAGAGTTAAATAACAATTTGTTCTTTACTGACTTGCCTAGTTAAATAAAGATAAAAAATATCTACAAGAATGCAGAACAGCGCATTGGGGAAACGGACACATGGAACTTCGCAGTCGAGGAAATACAGTCACTGAAAAGCCAACACGCACTACAGGCAAAAGTGGCAGAACTTGAAGGTTTCTCACGTCGAAACATTAGACTTTATAACGTAGTAGAGGGCGCAGAAAATACCCAAATTCGTGGAGGGTCTATTCAAGGACACAACTTACTTGAAGATGACACTGACCTGGGAATCGAGAGAGCACACCGAGCTCTGGCCACAAAACCCCCCAGCGGCGACACACCAAGATCCATAGTAGTACGGTTCCTAAAATTCTCAGTCAAAGAGAAAGTCTTACATGCAACCTGGAAAAAGCCTGTTAACTTCCAAGTCCAACGAGTGTTCTTTGATCATGACTACGCGGGAGAGAAACTGAAAAGAAGGAAATAATACACCCCCATTAAGAAAGCACTTAAAGAGAAGGGTATTCGATTCCAAACACCATTCCCGGCAAAAATGCGGGTATTTCTGGAAAATGGCCCGGTTACATACGTGCATGCAGACGAGGTGGCTGAGGACCTGAAGTCGAGGGGCTTCCCAGTGGAGTATATCGCCAGGAGAAAGGCGACATCACCGGCAGAAAGACTCGAGCAGGCTCTCCCATGGATCGTTGTCGACAAGCTGAGTCATGGAGAAAGAGGGAAACCACCTCGGCGAGAGGATGTTCACATCCGAGAGAGACTCAGGCATTTCCAACGGGAAGATGGAAGACACTGAATTGGATTTAACAGAACTAATAGTTACCGCGAGCTGTTAAGACGTTGGGGTGTTACGGTTGACATTGCAATAGGTAAAATATCTCCCCTATTTTCCCCCCAATGATGAACAAGGGTGAGTAGCCAAAAGTATGTGTTCTTTATGAACACACTAAGTAGCGTCACGTTAATAACATATATATTAGCTAAGGATTAATGACACATTGACAACGGGGCGTCAGAAGGGCATATCAAGGGGAGGATTCATGATATGCACGCATGACTATAGTTTTCACTAGTTGTCACGTCCTGACCATATTAAGTTGTTATTTTCAATTGTAGAGTAGGTCAGGGCGTGACGGGGGTTTTCTAGTTTAGTTTTTCTATGTTGTATTGTTCTAGTTTTGTATTTCTATGTTGGGCTTTGTTTGAGATGATCTCCAATTAGAGGCAGCTGGTCATTGTTGTCTCTAATTGGAGGTCATATTTCATTTGGCGTTTGTCCCACCTGGGTTTGTGGGAGATTGTTTTTGAGTAGTGTATGTTTCACCTGTATGTTTATGTATTGCATAGTTTCACAGTGTAAATAAAATGTGGAACGACACACACGCTGCACTTTGTTCCGCTTCTCCTTACGGCAAACGTGACACTTGTAATTAACCGATGTGTATAAGCGACGAAATAGGCACCTTATTATTTTCGGTTCCACCAGGTCTTGTTTGTGACTACGTCACGCATTTTCATATCTGAGCGAGGGGCCCCTCCTACGGACAGGCTCATCCCCTCAAACCCCAGTGGCAAGAGACAGTCCTCTGACATGGGAGTCCAAATACCAAAGTATTTTCCCACTTTGGTTTACTTTATTATCGTTCTTGATTTTTGGTTCATTTTTAGGCTCATGATAAGCAGGCAGATATGGTGCACAGGTTTTTTTTTATTTATATTGATGCATCATCGGGAATTTAAGGTCAAAAGTCTCAATGTAAACGGACTGGGGAGTGCCATCAAGAGAAGTAAGGTAATAGCAAAGATGAAACGGGAGAGAGGTGACATACTATTCTGGCAGGAAACTCACTTATCCACACCTGAACACGAGAAACTCAAGAAAATGGGATATAGGAATACTTTTTTTTTCTTCTTACAAAATGGGTAGAAGGGCCGATGCAATCTTGATCCGAAATTCTGTTAATTTTGAGTTTATGTCAGAAATTAAAGACAAGGAGGGTAGATTTATACTTGTTAAATGTAAACTGGATAACAAGGAAGTTACATTATTTAATGTATACGCACCCCCAGGGAGGGACATGGTCTTCTACGGGAAGGTGTTTGATTTAATTGCCACAGAAACCTCTGGCACTCTTATCTGTGGAGGGGATTTGAACACAATTCTAAACTCAAAATTGGACAGCACAAATCAAAATAGGAAAATGAGTCCAGTGGCTAAAAAGATCAATAGGATATTGCAGGATCGAGGACTGCTCGATGTATGGCGTGACACCCACAAGACCGATAAGGAATATACTTTTTACTCAGCCCGCCACACTGAATACTCCAGGTTAGACAACTTTCATGTAGTTTACCTAACTCTACACCTTGATAACAAACCAAGAATTACTATATGGAGACTTAATACAAGCATGCTGAATGATCCAGCATTGGAGAATAATGATAACGGGGAAGTATCTCCTGCTACATTGTGGGATGCAGCTAAGGCGGTTATTAGAGGAAAGATCATAGCAACATCATCTCTCAAGAAAAAGATTAAAGCACAGAAACTGGTGAAATTACAGGAAACTCTAAGAAACTTAGAACGATCTCATAGTCAATACAAAGATCCTCTTATATTACGAGAGATTCAAAAGGTAAAACAGGAAATTGACCAGATTTATAGAGAAGTAGAGAAAAAGCTCAGGTTCCTGAAACAACGATATTATGAAGCAGGCTCAAAGGCAACCAAATTACTAGCATGGAGACTCAGGAAACAACAAGCACAGCATAACATTTTAAAAATAAAAGACCTCAACAACAAAAAAGATCACTTGCAAATTAGATGAAATACAGAATGCGTTTGAATCATATTACACAAATCTGTACAAGCAACCAGAGAAGGCAGATGCACAGACAGTAGAGCACTTTTTGAACTCACTTGATCTCCCCTCAATTGGGACAGAGCAAAATGATAGATTAACTTAAGAAATATCCACCGAAGAAATGAATAAAGCAATATCTCAACTAAAAGTAAACAAGTCTCCAGGCACTGATGGCTTCCCCCCTTCAGAATGGTTCAAGACCTTCAGAGAACAACTAACACCTCTACTTAAGGCCTGTTTTAACTGGACTCTGCGGGGGGGGGGGGGGTCTCCCACCGTCATGGAGAGAGGACATCATATCTGTAATCCCAAAAGAGGGTAAAGCTAAGAAGGAATGCAGTTCATATAGACCTATCACAATTCTTAACACAGATTATAAACTATATGCATCAATAATAGCCAAAAGAATGGAGAACATAATCCCAGAATTGATTGACTGAGATCAAACTGGTTTCATACAAAATAGAAAGACACAGGACAATATAAGGAGAACACTACATGTAATGGACCACATTACTCAGAATAAGACAAGTGCAATATTAATCAGTCTAGATGCAGAAAAGGCATTTGATTCATTGGGATGGGATTACCTATTCCAAGTTATGGAAAGATTTGGTTTCAACAAAGAAGTGATACAGTGCATCAAAACACTGTATTCGTGTCCGACCGCTAGAATAAAGATAAATGGACATTTGACACGAACGATAAAATTAGAGCGAGGGGCAAGACAAGCCTGTAATCTTTCACCCACGCTCTTCTCCTTGTACCTCGAACCATTAGCACAGGCAATAAGACAGGACCCAACCTTAGAGGGGATAACAATAAGACAGGACTCAACCTTAGAGGGAATAGCAATAAGACAGGACCCAACCTTAGAGGGGATAACAATAAAAGACAGTGAACATAAGATATGCATGTATGCTGATGACGTTCTGTTATTCCTTAAAGACCCAGGCTCAAGTGTACCTAGATTGATGGATGTTTTACAAACATTTGGAACATATTCAGGGTATGTGCTTAACGTACACAAGACCCAAGCCCTAATATATAATTATACCCCACAGGAAGAGCTGAAGAGTAGGTATAACTTCCACTGGACCTCTTCATCCATTAAATATATTGGAGTATATCTACCAAAAGATACAGCCAAACTTTATTACATGAATTACGATCACATCAACAAGAAAATATATGATGACCTAGGGAGGTGGAATTCACTTCCCTTAGATATTAGTAGTAGAATTGAAACAATCAAAATGTACATCCTGCCGAGGTTACTGTATTTGTTCCAATCACTGCCTATAGAAATCCCACCTAAACAGTTTAGGGATAAACAGATATCAAGGTTTATCTGGAACAGTAAGAGACCAAGAATTAGATATACAACATTACAATTACCAAAAAACTGTGGGGGTATGGCCTTACCAAACCTAAAAGAGTATTATGTGTCAGCCCAATGAGACCTCTGGTGTGTTGGTGCAATTCCGAATACGAATCCAAATGGAAAGACATTGAGACTACTTTGACAGAGACACCCATACAATCAGTTTAGGGAAATAAGGACATGGTAATATAAATATACAATAGACAAAATCAGTGGATTCATTTCTCTCTGAAGGCATGGTTTAGGGTAGTTAAGCAAAATCATTTAGACAGAGGTCAAACTGCTGAGTTGGCCCGCATACGACCCCAGCTTCATCCCTGCAACTCAGGACAGCAGATTTAAACAATGGACGCAGAAAGGCATCACATCATTCAGTACAATTATAAGGAATGGGGACCTAGATAACTTTCAGGACCTAAGTAAAAAAACATGGCTTGGATAAACAAGATTTTTACAGATACCTACAAGTTCGACACTATTTCTTAAGGGAGATAAAAGTGACTGACCCTCGAGCACCTCCAAAATGAATCCAAGTATTCACTAACGCATACAACTTGGGGAGTAGCAAAAAAACTATTTCAAATCTCTACTTGGGTATTCACCCTCAAAGAAACATTCTACAAACTATATTAAAAAGAAATGGAAGGAGGAACTTAACATTGAAATAACTGATGAAACATGGTTGAACATATTAGAGACTCAACAAAGCTCCACCAACTCAAGGACATGGAGAGAATTCTGTTGGAAGAATGTCATACGTTTCTTCATAACACCTAAACTGAAACCAAAACAGACTGTCTCCCTACACCCTTGTTGGAGAGAATGCGGTGTATTGAGGGTGGATCACTCTCATATCTTTTGGACTTTCCCTGCAATCGAAACTTACTGGGGAGAAATAAGATCTAACATAGGAAAAATAATGGGATTTGACATAAACAAACATTCATTTCTTTGTACTTGGTTGAAATACCTGATAACTTACACAATAGAGAAAAGTATCTCTTGGAGGTCCTACTGGCAGCCAGTAAACAGGCTGTCACTAGGAAATGGCTACAAAAAGACCCTCCCACAGTGACACAATGGATAGACATTGTAAAAGAAATACACCACATGGAGCGTATGACCTTTGCTGTAAGAACTCAACAGGAGAGAGGTCAGGAATACTGGGAAAAATGGGTTTCGTACTTGAAAAAGGTCTAATTCAAAGATGTCAATGTAACTAATATGATGATATGATGATGAAGGTATGACGTGCACTGTAACTGCCAGATCTTTTATGTTCTTTTATTTTACTTTATTTGTACTTTGTGTTCCTACAATAAAAACAAAGTATACACTTTTTTTTAAAGTACTGTACAGGAGGTATGAAACCAGATTGATGACGTATATTCCAGCTGAAGGTCGATTGAAGGAGCACCGCCTTCTCACAAAAATGTGGATCTTCACTCCCACTCTCTTCCTCAGCAACAGCAGGAGAAAAGAACAGCAGGGAGCCATAGAAGTGGACAAGTCAAAAGGTCAACATCTCATCAGATACTGTTCTGTCTGAGAGGACCAGAAGGTGTGGGAAGAGGATTGTCTCTCCTCTGCCTGAGATAGATCTGCCCCAAGGTGAGGAGCATCAAACAGACAGAGCTGGAGCCCTTGGTGAGACGAGCAACCCAGATCAGAACAGAAGTCACACAGGTAAGATCTAATAGTTCAGCCACAGAGCTGACCTGATGTTAGCGACCTTAATACTGAAGTCACATGCATCATGTTATATTATTTCAAACATCGAACGACTAGATACATGTTCACTTGGCAATGCAATGAAGTGCATATTCATGTGAAACCCAATATAGTATACTAATGAATATCCATTGACTTACACTACAGTATGTAATCTGTTTCTGACAGGGAGTGAGGAAGCCCTATATGGATGTGATAGATGTCATTTGGGGAAACTCACACAGCGGAGGGGTCAAACCCTTGACCTTCGTCCGACAGGTAATGTCATTCTAACCTTTGTTTCTGTCTGAGTGCCGCCTGTTAATCCTGCCTGTTTGCTCTCGAGTAGCACAGCGGTATAAGGCACTGCATCTCAGTGCAAGAGGCGTCACTACAGACACCCTGGTTTGAATCCAGGCTGTATCACAACCGGCCGTGATTGGGAGTACCATAGGGCGGCGCACAGGTTTGGCCAGTGTAGGCCGTCATTGTAAATAAGAATTTGTTCTTAACTGACTTGCTTAGTAAAATAAAGGTTAAATAAAAAATAAATCTAAGTTGTATTTGTTAACTCTTTCTCTTTACTGTGTGTGTGTGTGTGTGTGTGTGTGTGTGTGTGTGTGTGTGTGTGTGTGTGTGTGTGTGTGTGTGTGTGTGTGTGTGTGTGTGTGTGTGTGTGTGTGTGTGTGTGTGTGAGCTGGTCCAAAGTAATAAACTGCCAGTGGACGTTAAACAGAGGGCCCAAAGCCTACTGAGCGCATGTGATGGGGGGAGTGTAGGTAAGGAGGACTGCAATTGGGCCTATGGAAATACATTACAGTATGTCTACAGTTTGAAAGTGTTAAAAAAAATTTAATGTACTAAGGTGGCCGATCATCATGACTGTCAATGTACAAAAATATAAATAAAAATATAAAACACAGCATGTAACAATTTCAAAGATTTTACAGAGTTACAGTTGATATTGAAATAATCTAATCTATGGATTTCACATGACTGGGAATACAGATATGCATCTGTACTGGAACTGGAACAAGCTAAGGCACGACAATGGGCCTCAGGTTCTCGTCACAGTATCTCTGTGCATTAAAATTGCCATAGATAAAATGCTATTGTATTCATTGTCCATAGCTTATGCCTGCCCATATCATAACCCCACCGGCCCCATGGGGCACACTGTTCACCACGCTGACATTAGCAAATCGCTCGCTCACACTCCGCCATACACGCTGTCTGCCATCTGCCCGGTACAGTTGAAACCGGGAATCATCCGTGAAGAGCACACTTCTCCAGCGTTCCAGTGGCCATTGAAGGTGAGCGTTTGCCCACTGAAGTCGGTTACGACGGCGAACTGCAGTCAGGTCAAACCCTGGTGAGGACGACAAGAACGCAGATGAGCTTCCCTGAGACAGTTTCTGACAGTTTGTGCAGAAATTATTCGGTTGTGCAAACCCATATTTTTATCAGCTGTCTGGGTGGCTGGTCTCAGACGATCCCGCAGGTGAAGAAGCCGGATGTGGAGGTCCTGTGCTGGTGTGATTACACCTGGTCTGTGGTTGTGAGGCTGGTTGGACTTACTGCCAAATTATTTACAACGACATTGAAAGCGGCTTATGGTAGAGAAATTAACATTCAATTCTCTGGCAACGGCTCTGGTGGGCATTCCTGTAGTCAGCATGCCAATTGAACGCTACCTCAAAGATTGAGACATCTGAGGCATTTTAGAGTGGCCTTTTAATTGTCCCCAGCACAAGGTGCATCTGTGTAATGAACATGCTGTTTAATCAGCTTCTTGATATGCCACACCTGTCAGATGGATGGATCATCTTGGCAAAGGAGAAATGCTCACTAACAGGGATATAAACAAATTTGTGCATTTGAAATAAGCTATTTGTGCATATGGACATTTTCTGGGATCTTTTATTTCAGCTCATGAAACATGGGACCAACACTTTACATGTTGCATTTATATTTTTGTTCAGTGTGCATGTGATGTGTGTTCACCTGTGTTTATATTTGATATGTATCTCTTTTTTTCTTCTTCTCAATCTTATCAGGCTCATACACACTCTCTGGTGGTATCTCTTATATACAGTGCAGTGTGTCCAACTTCATCTCTCGACAAGATGGTGGTGTACCATCGTCCCCCGAGAATATCTTCATGACATCTGGCTCCCAGAGGTCTTTAATGGTGAGAATCATCTTCACCATCCCCATCATCATAACCATGGTCATAATAATAATCATCTTCATCGTGTCTCTCATTCATCTTTCACTCTCTATTTTCAGTTTTTTCTCTTTACCTGGTTCTGAAGATGCTGGTCCACAATCAGGCCTCACTCCCGACAGGTGTGCTGACCGCTGTGCCCGCCTATTCTTACTTTAAAATGATGTTGCAAAGGCTCGGTGCAGCCGTTGTTCCCTACTACCTAGATGAGGAGCAGGGTTGGGCAATGGAGGTGGAGGAGCTACGCAGAGCACTACAGGCCTCTAAGGGTGTCTGCAACCCTGTTGCCCTGTATGTCATCAACCCGGGGAATCCTACAGGTAATGAGTTTCCGGTTCCATGATGGTCGATACAGTAGTACCCCACTATTTGTCCCTATGAAGAATGTAAAGTAAACCTTTTTGCAGGCCAAGTTACCCCAGCAGTATTTATGGATAGTCTCATTTGTTTTGTTGTTGCTAGGTCATGTTCAGAGCAGGAAGTGTATTGAAGAGGTGATCCGATTCACTGCTGAGGAGAGGCTCTTCCTCATGGCTGATGAGGTAACTTCCTGTCTGTACTTTCTCCTGGCAAATCGCTTATTTTCAATCACAAATATTTCACTTCTCTCTATATTGACTATGTAGTGAGTTGTTGTTCTGTCTTCCATGCACCCCTCGCTGTTTCATTCGATCCACAGGTGTATCAGGAAAGTATGTTCAGGGAGGGTGAGTTTGTCTCCTATAAGAAGGTTCTGTCTGAGATGGGGCCTCTCTCTCACAGTGGAGCTGGCCTCTTTCCACTCAGCATCCAAAGGCTTCATGGGAGAGTGAGTACTGTACAGCAGCACTATCTGTCTTCTAAGGCAATAGACTAACGGATTCATGCATTCAACTGAAGGTGGACTGTATTAGGAGGTTTTGTAATTGACTGGTCTAAAGTTCGGAATGCTACCATGACGCATCTATTAGAATGCTACTGGATGAATGAGATGAGGAAGGATTCAATTATCTGATTTATTTCACACACACAGCAGAGGGGTGAGGATTTTATTGGCTTGTAAGGCCGTTAGGTAGGGTTGTGGTGGTTGATTATTTCATGCACAAAGGGAAGGAAAACAGAATATACCACCCCCTGGCATCACCATGAAATGATTTGCTGTTTTCAGAAGGGGAGGGGGTTAAATGGTAAGGTTAGGAGTGAAAAAAAGCCTGAGGAGTGGTGATTTGGGAGTGAGAACAGCTGTAGTGGGAAGGGGTGGGGCATGGCCCAATAAGAGCAATTAGTCGCATCAACAGAGGAGTGGTCTTCAATACATACATACTATAGCCTACTGTACTCTACAATGATCTGGATCGTATTACACCATTAGCTACTAATTAAGTCATTAGCTACTAGCCTACTACTTCTTTAGAATGGTCAAATTCCTTCAGCATGAGCGTTAGAGCAAACATGGATTAGTGCCATCTTAGACAATGTATGAGCTGCCAACACAAACTCAATAGTGACAAAAGTAAATAAAATAGCTGGCAGTTCCCTAAGAGACCCACTTCAGGCTTCCTATGGTGTAAAAGCCTGTACTGAAACCAGCAGGCCAGTGTTTGACCACTACTCTGTATGTCTCTTCTCCCTGCCCAGGTGTGGGCTACGTAGTTTAATGATAGTCCTCTGCAATCATTGATGTCTCTAAAATAAGAAATAGTTCATCAAAATCAAACAACTTTATTCCTTTCCTTATTCACAACGGCACCTCAGTGTCCCATAGAATATGCTCTCCCCCTGTCCTTCTTTTCCATCTTCTCTCCCATCTCCACCAGGAGACCCAGTCTATCCAGGCCATGCTGGTCCATAACATGAACTGGGTCCCAGAGGTTCTGAACAATATCCCAGGGATCAGCTGTTAGCCGATGATGGGAGGATCTTTCATATTCCCCCGGCTGCATCTACCCCAAGCAGCCATTGAGAAGGCCACGGTTAGTCATGGGGCAAATAGTACACTGTATGGTCAGGTAGAGCACTAGAATGACTACTGTTCTGTTATATGGGCATTTCAAGAGACATGTTTTTCCTCCAAAAAGTGAATGTGATTCAACATCTGATTAATTCTAAATACTCTGGAGTTAAAGATTAGATCTTTTATATGAGCTTTCTGTTTTCCATTGCAGGTGGTGGGGATGCAGCCTGACCAGTGGTACTGTAAACGGTTAATAGAGGAGGCAGGAGTGGGTGTGCGACCGGGGTGTGAGTATGGACAGAAGGAAGGCACCCACCACATCAGGTACAATCCTCTCTCTGTCTCTCTGGTAACAGCTTCTGGACATAGAAATGTCACCATAAAACGTCACACTCCATATCCAGTACTCATCCTATGCAAATGAACAGGGCAGCATAGCATTAGCCTCATCATTCTATTTAAATGGTTATACTTCCCCACTGATTTGTTCTCGTCTCTCTCTGCCGACTGTGTGTCATGACCCCAGTGGAGACCATGGAAGAGGTACTGAAACGCCTGAAGAACTTCCACCTGCACTTCCTCAAGGAATTCTCCTGAAAACTGGCTTAACCTTACAGCCCAATGATGAATAATACATTTAACTTCAGACAATCACAGTACAGAGAAGAAAATTGCAACCAGTAACATTGTTTAACATATTTATCTTTCAACAGACCATATTTAAATAAAATAAATGGTTAACAACACATTCACGTGAAAACAATTATGCAATCATTATTTTGTCATCTTGACACCGTCTCGCTGTAGTGCACAGGTCACTAGACACTCATTAACAGTCAGATTCATTCAACTTCTGCTTTTCAAAAAGCAAATATACTTGAGTCCATAATCTAGTCAAATGGATTTCTTCCCATATCATAGAGAGCAACCACAGTAGTATTTACAGTGACCCATTTACTGTACCATGAGTTCACTCCTATTTAAATGGGGCTCTTGAAATATAGTTTAAGAGTCAAACCTTCAGGCCATGATGTATTTTTCTGAACTCCATTGTAAACTCAGTGTTCCCATTCATCTATATTTCCAAACATTTTCTCATATCTCAGGCGACGTGATAGAGGACATTTAGAATGGGTAGTGAACTATGGATAGTATTGTACAGTTAACCGATATTACATGTCTTCTTAGATTTGTCAGCAGACCGTGCCCTGAGCATTTTGCTTTGGTACTTTTTTCCTGACCAGAAAAATCTATGGACTCTTGCTACAGCCAGAGTTTTTTCAGGTCACAAAGCAGTACTCCACAGTGCTTTGACATTCCTTTATTCCAATGCGAGTTAATCAGTCTACCTCAGAGTCACTGTGGCCACCGTTTGGCTGGGGGTCTGTATTGGACTCAGTATTGTTCAGCAGCTCCACCAATAGCGAGATGAGCTTGCCGTCCTGTGTGATGTAATTGGCTGAGCTGTGTGGGCGGAGGTTGCGGTACAGCATGGTCTGGATGGAGGAGCGTAGCTCCCACAGCATCTCCCATGTCTGGACAGACAGCTCACAGCGTACCAGCGACCGCCCCGGGAACGCCACCTCCACACGGTCACCATTCACTGAGAGAGGCAGGAGAACGTTAAAGAGAGGAAACATCCCTTTTCCACTATTTGACTGGCTTCTAGAATCCTTTATAACAATTCCACTCAATAGTCATTGGTATCGATAACGCTAGTGAGGCCCTCAATGACATATCTGTAGCGTCAGCGCAAGTCTACGTGCAATAGTTGGTGAATGGTGATATCTCTACAGTACCAACAGTTTAATGCCACTCTGGGATTCATAAAGTGGTACTGAATTATACCTCTCTCAGTGATGTCACAGTCGGTGAGCAGCAGTAGGGCGAGGGGGTGGGCTGCTGAGGAGTCTCTGATGAAGACGTTACCGTTGGACTTGATCGCACTGAAGAAGGTCAGCCAGCGACTGGGGAACTGCTCCTCTCCCCTGGAAGAAGACAATAATGGGTTGTTAATAAGCAAACACACACACACACACACACACACACACACACCATAAAATATAGGCGAATATATGAGAACACACACTATACATACACAAAGTATGTGGACTGGACACCCTTCAAATTTGTGGATTCGGCTATTTCAGCCACACCCATTGCTGACAGGTGTATAAAAATCGAGCACACAGCCATGCAATCGGCAGTAGAATGGCATTGGCACTGTGATAGGATGGCACCTTTACAACAAGTCCGTTTGTCAAATGTCTGCCCTACTAGATCAGCCACGTTCAACTGTAACTGCTGTTATTGTGAAGTGGAAATGTCTAGGAGCAGCCGCAATGTGGTAGGCCACACAAGCTAACAGAACCAGACTGCCGAGTGCTGAAGCGCATAAAAATGGTCTGTCCTCGGTTGCAACACTCACTACCGAGTTCCAGGCTGCCCCTGGAAGCAACGTCAGCACAATAACTGTTCGTTGGGAGCTTCATGAAATGGGTTTCCATGGCCGAACAGCCGCACACAAAGCTAAGATCACTATGAGCAATGCCAAGCGTCGGCTGGAGTGGTGTAAAGCTTGCCACCATTAGACACGCGTTCTCTGGAGTAATGAATCACGCTTCAGCATCTGGCAGGCCGACGGACGACTCTGGGTTTGGTGGATGCCAGGAGAACACTACCTACCCGAATGCATAGTGCCAACTGTAAAGTTTGGTGGAGGAATAATGGTCTGGCGCTGTTTTCATGGTTCGGGCTAGGCCCCTTAATTCCAGTGAAGGGAAATCTTAACGCTACAGCATACAATGACATGCTAGGCGATTCTGTGAATCCAACTTTGTGGCAACAGTTTGGGGAAGACCCTTTCCTGTTTTAGCATGACAATGCCCCTGTGCACAAAGCGAGCCCCCATACAGAAATGATTATTCGAGATTGGTGTGGAAGAACTTAACTGGCCTGCACAGAGCCCTGACCTCAACCCCAATGAACACCTTTTGGGATGAATTGGAACACCGACTGCGAGCCAGGCCTAATCACAAAACATCAGTGCTGACCTCACTAATGGTCTTGAGGCTGAATGGAAGCAAATCCCCGCAGAAATGTTCTAACATCTAGTGGAAAGCCTTCCCAGAAGAGTGGAGGCTGTTATTGCAGCAAAGGGGGGGACCAACTCCATATTAATACCCATGATTTTAGAATGATATGTGCGACGAGTAGGTGTCCACATACTTTTGGCCATGTAGTGTACGTGCCCAAACACAGATCAATCACATCGTAACACATACACACACACACTAAGAGCCAATTTATGCTTGATCCGAAAATGTGGTAGGAGACGCCATATGGAGGGTGTGATGCAATTGCGGAGCCTCCGGAGTCATGCAGAGGCCAAATTGAGCTCCATACTGCATCGCTGTGTGCCACTCAAATTTTGTAACAATGCGCCACATTAACATGTTTGGTTGACGGTAGGTGAGGGCGGGCGGTCCTGTATAAACACAAACTCACTTCCTTGACAACAGCTCTGTTCCACGAAGCGCAAGAAGTATGAATGCCCTTTCTGCAGAGGTCGCAACACCGTAAATGTTGCACGGCCAATGCAGACGTCAGATTAACCATGCAGCACTTAACACACACACACACACACCTGTTGACGGAGGAGCGGTGTATGAGCACTGGGCCACTCTGCGTACGGAAGGACAGGCTGTTGGGGCGGAAGCGACCTTTGGTCACTGCTCCCCTTTTCACCTGAGGCACAGAAACATAACAAGTGAGTCAGGATGCTGAGTGCATAGCTTAAACTATAGGAACCCGCAGACAGGCATTCCTCTGTTTTAGATGTGTACCTGTATGAGGTTGGGGTAGAGTCCGGCCAGCAGCACAGCCTTGACCAGCTCGTCCTGGTGGCTGTGTTGGTTGTAGAGGGAGGAGGATCTCTGGCAGTCAGCTGAACGCTCCACCAGCCCAGCCTCAAGGAGGTTCTCACTGAACTGGGAGGTCAGACCTGGAACACACAAGACATCATTGATTAATATAAACGTATGAAAATATATGGAATATGAATATCTATGGGAGACACTCAACAACCTGGGTCAGCCCGATAACTGACTGAACCAATGACGAGGGCACCGAGTTTTACCTGGTCAGGTCACAAGGTAAGGAAAAACCCTACAGCCAGGAGTTTACCCAATGTCTCTGTCTCTCTCACCATTGATGAAGCGCAGGCCGGCTCCAGACAGTGTGTATCTGTTCAAGTAGTCCTGTCTGGTCTCTCTGTCCCCCTCTTGCTGAACACTCCTCCAGCCCAACACGGCTCGACTGAACACCAGGTAATCACTGTAGCTTGAACCTCCCAGGTCTTCCTTAGCCTGGAGGGAAGGAAGTAGAAAGAGAGACGGAGGGGAAGAAAAGATTTAGATCAAATGTGACAGAAATCAATCAAGTAGTGTAATTCAAAATAAAAGACTGAGTTAGATCATAAATAACAGGTAAATGTTTAGGTGGACGTGGACTGAGTCAGTGTCTGACCTTAGAGACCAGGGCTCTGTTCTGCATGCTGTTGTGGAAAGGGTCTCTGGTGAGACAGGCTGTGACTGACAGCAGGGGCAGGACACAGCGGAACAGAGCAGCAAGCACCAGCACCTTCCCCAGGCGCGGGTCACAGGACAGACAGGCTACTCTCTCCCCCAGGGGAGTCAGGGCCTCGGTCTTGTCCAGAACACCTAGGGAGAGGGAGGGGAGAGGAGTACTAAGAACAAAACACCAGTAAAAACACACACTAATACTTCGCCTATTGAATGATTTGCTAAATCCCAACTGAAAGTCTGGATGCAAATGTTTTTCATCATGTGAAGACAGCTCATTAGAGAGTCTCACCAATCTCTTGCAGGTTGCGAACAGCATCGGTCACAGCCTCTCGCTCTGGGCTGTCCAACACCTGCGATAGAAAATCCACTGCCTGGAGAGACATGAATATGTGACTACATGCAGAGACCTCACAATTACACTGACTGGCCCTTACACCCCTACATCGTTCCTCTGTCAAATCCCTTCACCTTGCAGTGGGGGCTGTGGATCTTGGCCTGTACCACCAGGCTCTCCAGAGGGGTGCGTAGGATCTCAGGCACAGGGAAGGTCGTCATTGATTCCAGACGTTGCCGTGGGAACAGGTGGTAGGCATGTCCGGGCTGGCATCGCCCCGCCCTCCCTCTACGCTGAGTGACGTTGGAGCGCGAGATCCAGACTGTGTCTAGACATGACACCTGGGGACCAGCAAGACAGAGGTTTGCAACACCACACTAGTATATTGTAGTCAATCACCAGTTGGATTTGCGAACACTAGCTTGGCGGCTCCTGACAGTACTAGGAATGTTTTCCATACACAATTTAAAAAAATTGGGAACAGGGATTTTTTTAGGAGAGCACTATTGTCCTCTATTGAGGTGCTTTAAGATACCGTTTCTGCATTAATGGCTCTATTATCTATTCACTGTGACATAAGTGACCCGCACCTACCTTGGTCCGTGTGTCGTAGTTCTGCTCCTTCTGAGAGCCCGCGTTTACTACGTGAACGATGTCGTCGATGGTGATAGAGGTCTCAGCGATGTTGGTGGCCAGGACGATCTTCCTCCGGCCCTCAGGGGGGCGCTGGAACACGGCCTGCTGGTCACCCACCGACATACTTGAGTGTACTGGACAGACAGAGGGGGTCACTGATATAAGAATATTTTGAAGATAAATACACAACGCAGAGTTTCAGAGGATGTGAGGACGAGAGTACTAAACTAAATATAGTACTAATGGTTAATAGGGAATTGTAAATCGGAGTTGGGTCTCAGTTCAACAGCGGTTTAAAATCTCTGAAATGTCACTCCTGAACTCAGAGCTACGTGTACCATGTCCTCTACATTGAGTCGGGGGCAGGATACTTGTTATTTGGCCATTGGCCAAGTTGAACTGCAAGGACTTCTGATTGGTCAACCCCCCAGGCTAGGGTGGGGGGTTTTAAATGGCATCCTGTTCCTTCGTTCAGTAGGGAAAAGCTGAGGACAGGGGAGATTGAACATCTACCTCCCAGCATTACATCTTGATCCTCTCTGAATAAACCTATTTTTCTCCCCCTGATTTGCTTTGGAGTTTGTGTTATTGAAGAATAACATAAATTGCTAACACTGACATACTTGAGTATACTGGACAGACAGAGGAGGAGAGACATGACTTTATTATAAGACCGTTCCTTGTGCACTGCATTTTAATTAGGTTCAGAATTCTTTCCTTACTATGTCACATTGTGATCTGACCAGGAATAATACAGGTAGCATGTTGTGAACGGGCAGCAGGACAGAAACCAGTCCTTACATGGTAGGATCATTTGAGAGCCAGACCGGAAGGTTGGTTTCTCCTCGAGTCTCTTCTGGACAGCCTTAATGTCCTGCCAACCTGGTAGGAAACACAGCACTGCACCTGTAAGAGAAATCAGTCGGATCGGACCTTAGCTTAAGAGACATGGAGAGACAAGGGGAAGAAAGAGTAAAACTAGGGGAGTGTTGAACCGTTGGTTACCTGGCTCTCCCTGTCTGTGGATGTGCTCTATCACATTAGCTACTAAGTCCAGGTCTGGCGTGGCATCATCCTTCTCCTAAAAAACATAGAAACACAGTCAGTTTATGAACACAAACATATATACTACCGTTCAAAAGTTTGGGGTAACTTAGAAATGTCCTTGTTTTTGAAAGAAAAGCACATTTTTTGTCCATTAAAATATCAAATTGATCAGAAATACAGTGTAGACATTGTTAATGTTGTAAATTACTATTGTAGCTGGAAACAGCAGATTTTTTATGGAATATCTACATAGGCGTACAGAGACCCATTATCAGCAACCATCACTCCTGTGTTCCAATGGCACATTGTGTTCGCTAATCCAAGTTTATCATTTTAAAAGGCTAATTGATCATTAGAAAACCCTTTTGCAATTATGTTAGCACAGCTGAAAAGTGTTGTGCTAATTAAAGAAGCAATAAAACTGGCCTTCTTTAGATTAGTTGAGTATCTGGAGCGTCAGCATTTGTGGGTTCGATTCCATGCTCAAAATGGCCATAGACAAAGAACTTCCTTCTGAAACTCCTTAGTCTATTCTATGCAAGAAATTGCCAAGAAACTGAAGATCTTGTACAACGCTGTGTACTACTCTCTTCACAGAACAGCACAAACTGGCTTTAACCAGAATAGAAAGAGGAGTGAGAGGCCCCAGTGCACAACTGAGCAAGAGGACAAGTACATTAGTGTCTAGTTTGAGAAACAGACACCGCAACTCCTCAACTGGCAGCTTCATTAAATAGTACCCGCAAACACCAGTCTCAACGTCAACAGTGAAAAGGCGACTTAGGGATGCTGGCCTTCTAGACATTAACAATGTCTACACTGATCAATTTTAATGGACAAAAAAAACAAGGACATTTCTAAGTGACCCCAAACTTTTGAACGGTTGTGTACATATGTAAGAAAACAGGCAGGAATGTACAAGCGCCGTCAATGATTGAAAAACTACTAACGTCCACCCCTCAGCAGTTAGCACCTTACTCACCCGTCTCTGAAAGTCTGTCCTCGTTGGGAGTGGCGGTGGTCTCCCCATGTCCCTAAGAACCTCCTCCAGGTACCGATCCCTGACAGGGTGCATGAACCCGGGAACACTGACCACGGGGCAGCCCCCGAAGTACTGGGCCAGCCTCTGGTTATCCCCTGTGGCACTCATCAGCACGACGCGGAGGTTGGGGTTGTCCCTTAGGGCGGGTCGCAGCAGGGCCAGCAGCAGGTCCGTATTGACGTCCCTCTCGTGGACCTCGTCCACCACCACGTGGCTAACCCCCCTCAGGGAGGCGTTACCCTGCAGCTTCCTCAGTAACACCCCCACCGTCAGGAAGAGAAGGGCCCCACCGCTGTGCTCCGGGGGACGGCTCTCCAGACGCACCTAGAGAGGGGGAGGGGGGGTCATGGTACAGTGAGTGACAGCAGGAATGTCCAATGAACGAGAGAAGTTGACCTACAGTAGAGGGAGTGACAGCTCAAATGTTAGTAGGCCCTGGACGATACCATTATCGCAAAATAAAAAATGTCCATGGCAAAAATATAAACACGAAGCAGACCGAACTCTTTGGTCTTTTAAAATCTTGCTGTCTGTAAAATATTGTGTGCTACAGCTTGGAAAATAAATACATGTGACTGAATGACAACATAATGATGCGTTTCCAACATCAGGGCCATTTTCCTAAAGAGGTTAAATCCAAATCATGTTTTGTTTCCTTGCCAGGATACTAACGAGTATTGCAATAATGGTTTGTACCGGCCCTAATGGTTAGTTAGTGTGATGGTGATGAGTGATGGTGATGAGTGATTGTGGTGACAACAGCATTTGATCTAATTATAAACAGCATGCTCCCTGGAACTCACCTGATACCCTACAGAGCGCTTGAGGGCGGGGCCCATCTCGTGGGCAACACGGTGAGCCACTGACACAGCGCTAATCCTCCGGGGCTGGGTGACCAAGATGTTACACTCCGCCCCCTCCCCACCCCGCACACGCCCCTCCAGCAGGAAGCGCGGGATACGCGTTGTCTTGCCGCATCCCGTCTCCCCAGCAACCACGATGACCCTGGAGGACTCCACCGCTGACACAACGCGTTCCCGGTGGGCGTCGACCGGGAGCTCCACACCCAGGCCAGGCTCTGCCCTCTCCCACTCCTCCTGTAGGTCGGCGCTCAGCTGCTCGGCCTCCTGGTTAGAGAGGGGCCGGTACGGCCTGCCTGTGATGGCGTCTGTGACGAGGTCCTCTTCCTCCTCTTCGTCCTGCTGGTTCAGCCTCTGCTGGCTTCTCTCCTCCTCTTCCTCCCACAGCTTCTGCATCTCTGTCGCCACTGGATACTGGACAAGTCAAGACATGAGCACAAACACAGAGGCTATGAAGTCAATTCCTGGCCAATGCCGTTAGCATTGATTTCCTGATTTTCCAGTGGTGATGATGCAGGATAACCAACCTGTGTGAGGTATTCTCTGGCGCTATGCTCCAAGTACTCAGGTATGTCCAGATGACAGGGCTGTCTGTCTCTCTGCCCCGCCTCACGCATCTCCTCCTTGTGGTACATAGCATGGGTCAGAGGTTGGTTGTCCTCATCTAGCAGCTTCATTTCCTGGAGAGGGTATAGACAAAGTTGAGCATTGAGCACCAAACGGAACAAAATGGATGCAATAAAACACACATTTTTGTATTCCTTTGCAAAATATGTCTTAACATAAAATGTTCCCTTCCATGCCTTAATGAACACAACCCTGGTGTGGGAATGCATGTGTGAAAACAGAATCTAACAGACACATTTTAAACAAATGCATGAGTAATTCTCTGTGCTCTTTCATCTGTGGTCCTCACCTTCAGTTTGAGACAGGCCAGTGCAGCAGCTCTCCTCTCTGCATCCACTCTGCGAAGGCCCGAGGCCACAAACGTAATCTCCTCTGGCCATCGCATGGTCAGCTCACATCTCTTCATCTTACCGCCCACCGTCTTGTACTGTACCAGCTCCTGTAGAGGAGAACAGGAGAGTGAATGACAGTTCAGAGATGAGTGACTGAGCTTTAGACAGGTTGTACGATAGCTTATAACAAGTGTTATGACAGGCTGTATTATGGCACGTTGGACCTATAGGAGACAGAGACAGTTACTGACCCTGAATCTGTTGGAGGACGTGGCCACCTGGATGACCCTGGTCAGCAGAGCTTTAGGATTTACGAACATGGAAAGAGCCTGGGAGAGCTCAGAATTTTCTTCAGGTGCCCTGTAAACACTGACATGTGCAGCACAATAAACCATGTGATCAACTAAAAAGTGAATCGGGTCCCCTGCAAAATAAGCAAAGTATAAGCCATAATACATTGGTAATGAGTAGGATACATAGTAACAGGAGGATGGTATTACCTTGATTGTATGCGAGGTTCCAAGGATCCATTCTGGAGGTCTCGTCTAGGCACATGGACATCTGTCCACCGACACTCCTCCAGGTCCTCTAAGGCTGACAGTGGTGGCCCTCGCCCTCGTCCCACACTCCTCCTGGCCACCTGATTGTCTGGACCCAGCACACCCATCTCCTGGAGAGATGAGAGGGAAAGAAAGAAGTGAAAAAAGACAGAAGGAACAGATGGGGTGGGCTACACTGACGAAAGCAATGCACAATATTCCTGGTACAAAGTGAGACAGGTCCTGCTGTAATTATTTAAGGGCAGGGCTTTTCTCTTACCCTCAGCTTGTGACAGGCAGCAGCTGCAGCGTATCGTTCAGCATCAATCTTCTTGCGAGCAAAGCCCTCCACCTCCATCTTGCTGGGCCAGAGGAGTGTGACAGTAGCTCTCTGAAAACAGACACGTATAGCAACAGTGAAACAATTTTTAGACAACGGACTTTGTTTGGGAAGAGGCATCATCTGTCAAACAAGATGTGTTGCAATCACAGGTGGCTGGTGGCACCTTAATTGCGGAGGACGGGCTCATGGTAACAGCTGGAACGGTATCAATCACATCAACCACTTAAAAATATATATATTTTTAAATGTAACCTTTATTTAACTGGGCAAGTCAGTTAAGAACAAATTCTTATTTACAATGACGGTCTACACAGGCCAAACCCGGACAACACTGGGCCAATTGTGCGCTGCCCTATGGGACTCCCAATCACAGCTGGATGTGATACAGCCTGGATTCAAACCAGGGTGTATGTAGTGACGCCTTTAGCACTGAGACGCAGTGCCTTAGACCGCTGCGCCACTCAGGATTTCCATGTTCCATTCACTCCATTCCAGCCATTACTATGAGCCGTCCTCCCCTCACCAGCCTCCTGTGGTTGCAATAGTCCATCTAGTGCCTTGTCTCTCTGACCTTGAGACCCCCATCCTCTGTGCAGTGGTACTGGATGTGTTGGGAGAGGTCAGACACCCCAAGCGACCGGGATATGGTGGTAAACAGCAGGTTCTTCGGTTCAGGGAACTCTTTCAGCAGCTCACTACCTGATATGATGAAAGACGGAGGTCAATTACTCAGCTAGCTATCTTGATAACTTAGCATGATATCATTGTCATACAACTTGAAATAGAGACATGTAGATAACTAGCTAATGACAATGTAAGCAACCTTTCGGTCAGTAAGCTACCTAGCTAGCTAGCTTTTAATGACGATTACTCCTGAACGCATGTCTCAAGGTGCTTTGCTCCGGCTTGGACCTGGCACCAGAATCAACTCAATTCAACAGCATTTCTCACTCACCTCGTCTTGTCTGGCCCGCTGACGCTGCAGTGTCCTGATAGCTCTTGGCTTTCGTCTTGTACCACCGGACCCGATTGTAATTTTGTCCAATTGTGTTCCCTGTATCCAAAGATTTCCCAAGGTTACACAACGCTCTGAGTCGCACGAGTACTGACCCGGGCAGCGCCATGTTTAAAATACAAACGCCGGCTGCTTCGCACTTCCTTAGTGACAACACCAAATAGGTCATGACACGTGCATACACTGCCACCAATCGGCGTGGAGTGGAAAGGTGCCACTTCACAATACGTTACTGCTGTAAAGTGGCATTTTACAAACAAAAAATAATCATTAAGAAAGTACAGTTAGTTTCTATTCATTCATTAACTCATTCATTTATTTGACCAGACAAGTTCTTAGAAGACCCCCTTAAAACTACTTGTCTATAATAGGCCTTAAATGACCATTGTCTTAAATGCCCACATGGCAATTATTATTACAGTTAGAAAATGACTGTATGATGCCAATCAGTCTTCAATGTGATGCCACCTGTCAGAAACTGATAAGCAGCTGGAGAGTGGATGGTCTGATCCCAGCCAGGGGCGGCAGGTAGACTAGTGGTTAGAGCATTGGGCCAGTAACCAAAAGGTTTCTAGATTGAATTCCTGAGCTGCCACAGTAAAAATCTGTCATTCTGCCCCTGAACAAGGCAGTTCCTAGGCAGCTCACTGTTCCTAGGCCATCATTGTAAATAAGAATTTGTTCTTAACTGACTTGCCTAGTTAAATAAATGTTAAATATAAATTAAAAGGCCTGGTGATTAGAGGTTGTTGTGGGTATATAATGGTCTATGAGTTCAGACAATATACCATTGACTGATGGAACTCTCTTGTTTTGGTAGTAGAAGTCACTGCAGGTGATTAAGCATTAGAAGTATATTTTTAAACTGTTCGTTCAAAAAGATGTATCAGAAAATGCAACAGAATCCGCGAGCTGACAAGGTAAAAATCTGTCATTCTGCCCCTGAACAAGGCAGTTAACCCACTGTTCCTAGGCCGTCATTGAAAATAAGAATTTGTTCTTAACTGACTTGCCTAGTTAAATAAAGGTAAAATAAAAATACACATTTAAAAAAAAGTGAAAAAAAGAGTAACTGAAATGTTAGAATCCTATGTGATTTACAAAACATGGATTTTTAGCTCATAAGATACGGAATAGTGGAGTGTCTCATTACCTAAGCAAAATCTATTTGTGTGATGCTCTTTTTGAAAGACCACTTACTGCCAGTCGATATTGTAGTCTCAGGCTGTGGCATTATGTTTGGGGGAGGGGGGACAAACTGAAATGGTCCACCCACACAGACAGTGTGGTGAAGAAGGTGCAACAGGGCCTCTTCAACCTCATGAGTCAGAAGAAATTTGGCTCGTCACCTAAAACCCACAAACTTCTACAGATGCACAATTGAGAGCAACCTGTCAGGCTGTATCACTGCCTGGTACAGCAACTGCTCCGCCCACAACCATAAGGCTCTCCAGAGGGTGGTGCGGTCTGCACAACACATCACCGGGGGCAAACTACCTGCCCTCCAGGACACCTACAGCATCCGATGTCACAGGAAGGCCAAAAAGATCATCAAGGACAACAGCCACCCAAGCCACTGCCTGTTCACCCCATTACCATCCAGAAGGCGAGGTCAATACAGTTGCATGAAAGCTGGGACCGAGAGACTGAAAAACAGCTTCTATCTCAAGGCTTCTATCTCAGACTGTTAAACAGCCATCACTAACACAGAGAGGCTGCTGCCTACATACAGACTTGAAATCATTGGATCACTAGTCACTATATTAATGCCACTTTAATAATGATGTTTACATATCTTGCACTACTCATTCCAGATGTATATACTGTATTTTATACCATCTATTGCATTTCGTCTATGACGGTCGGTCTTGGCCCATCCATGTATTTATATGTACATATTCTTTTCCATCCCTTTACTTAGATTTGTGTGTATTAGGTAGTTGTTGTGAAATTGTTAGATTCCTTGTTAGATATTACTGCACGGTCGGAACTAGAAGCACAAGCATTTCGCTACACTCGCATTAACATCTGCTAACCATATGTATGTGACCAATCAAATTTGATTTGGATTTGATTTGAAGTGCTGTACTTATCAGAGCTCAGGATAAGACCCAGATGCAGACAGCTAGAATCACAGATGTTTATTGACCAAATAGGGGGCAGGCAAAAGACAGGTCAAGGGCAGGCAGAGGTCTGTAATCCAGGGCAGAGTCAGTAAGGTACAGAACGTCAGGCAGGCTCCGGGTCAGGGCAGGCAGAGGTTCGTAACTGGGTCTGAATCAGGCAGGTACAGAACAGCAGGTAGCTTCGGGGTCAGGGCAGGAAAAATGGTTAGAACCGGGGAAACTAAGAAACTTGAGAAAACAGGAAGACGGGAAAGCATGCTGCTAAGACCTGACAAGACGAACTTGCAACAGACAAACAGAGAACACAGGTATAAATGCATAGGGGATAATGGGGAAGATGGGCGACATCTGGAGGGGGGTGGAGACAAGCACAAAGACAGGGTAAACCGATCAGGGTGTGACAGTACTTGTTGAACGTCATTCCCTATAAGTGTGCTGGAAGTCTGTTGTCAATTTGTTTAATGTAAAATAGCATTGTATATGGTCAAACATAATTTTTTCCAAAAGTTTTCTAAGGGTTGGTAACAGGATGATTGGTCAGCTATTTCAAATCAAATGAAATCAAACATTATTTGCCACATGCGCTGAATACAACAAGTGTAGACTTTACCGTGAAATGCTTACTTACAATCCCTTAACCAACAGTGCAGTTCAAGAAGAAGAAAATATTTACCAAATAGGCTAAAATAAAAAAGTAATAATAAAAAGTAACACAAGAAGAATAACAATAACGAGGCTATATACAGGGGGCACCGGTACCGAGTCAGTGTGCAGGGGTACAGGCTAGTTGAGGTTATATGTATATGTAGGTGGGGGCGAAGTGACTATGCAGAGGTAACAAACAAACGAGTAGCAGCAGTGTACAAAAGGGAGGGGGGTCAATGTAAATTGTCCGGTGGCAATTTTTATGAATTGTTCAGCAGTTTAATGGCTTGGGGATAGAAGCTGTTGAGGAGCCTTTTGGTCTTAGAGTTGACGCTCCGGTACTGCTTGCCGTGCGGTAGCAGAGAAAACAGTCTATAACTTGGGTGACTGGAGTCTCTGACAATTTTATGGGCTTTCCTCTGACACCGCCTATTATATAGGTCCTGGATGGCAGGAAGCTTGGCCCCAGTGATGTACTGGGCCATTCGCTCTACCCTCTGTAGCGCCTTACGGTCAGATGCCGAGCAGTTGCCATACCAGGCGGTGATGCAACTGGTCAGAATGCTCTCAATGGTGCAACTGTAGAACCTTTTGAGGACCTGAGGACCCATGCCAAATCTTTTCAGTCTCCTGAAAGGAAAATATTTTGTTGTGCCCTCTTCACGACTGTCTTGGTATGTTTGGACCATGATAGTTTATTGGTGATGTGAACACCAAGGAACTTGAAACTCTCGACCCGCTCCACTACAGCCCCGCCAATGTTAATGGGGGCCTGTTCGGCCACCTTTTCCTGTAGTCCACGATCAGCTCCTATTTGAGCCAGTAAAGGGGGCTTTACTATTCTTGGGTAGCAGAATGACTTTTGCTTCCCTCCAGGCCTGAGGGCACACACTTTCTAGTAGGCTTAGATTGAAGATATGGCAAATAGGAGTGACATTATCGTCCACTATTATCCTCAATAATTTTCCATCTAAGTTATCATACCCCTGTGGCTTGTCATTGTTGCTAGAAAGCAATAATTTTTTTACCACTTCCACACATACTTTATGGAATTCAAAATTACAAGGCTTGTCTTTCATAATTTGGTCATACTTGGATGTGTAGTGTCAACATTTGTTGCTAGCATGTCATGCCGAAGTTTGCTGATCTTGCCAATGTAGTTGACATTATTAGTGGGTTTTGTGATGAATGAGCCATCTGATTCAATGAAAGATGGAGCCGAGTTTGTCTTTTGCCCAAAATGTCATTTAAGGTGCTCCAAAGCTTTTTACTATCATTCTTTATATAATTTATAGTATAGTTTCTTCTTCTCGTTATTCAGTTTAGTCACATGATTTCTCAATTTGCAGTACGTTTGAAAATCGGTTGTGCAGCCAGACTTATTTGCCATACCTTTTGTCTCATCCCTCTCAACCATACACATTTTCAATTCCTCATCAATCCAAGGGGATTTAACCGTTTTTACAGCCATTTTCTTAATGGGTGTATGCTTATTAGTAACTGGAATAAGCAATTTCCTAAATGTGTCAAGTGCAGCGTTTGGTTGCTCCTCATTACACACCACAAACCAGCAAATATTATTTACATCATCAACATAGAATTCACTACAAAACGTATTGTATGACCTCTTACACACTATATTAGGCCCAGCCTTTGGAACTTTGGTTTTCCTAGATATGGCTACTATATTGTGATCACTACATCCGATGGATCTGGATACTGCTTTAAAGCAAATTTCTGCAGAATTAGTAAATATGTGATCAATACATGTTGATGATTTCAACCCTGTGCTGTTTGTATCTACCCTGGTAGGTTGACTGATAACCTGAACCGGGTTGCAGGCACTGGTTACAGTTTGAAGCTTTTTCTTGAACAGGAAGCTTGATGAAAGAAAGTCAATATTGAAATCACCCAGAATATATACCTCTCTGTTGATATCACATGTATACACACTGACCGTTAGCACTTTGTGGTCTATAGCAGCTTCCCACAATAATGGGCTTTAGGTGAGGCAGATTAATGTTGCCATATTACTTCAACAGTATTTAACATGAGATATTCTCTAAGCTTTACAGGAATGTAATTCTAAATGTAGACCACAACACCGCCCCCATTGGCATTTCTGTCTTTTCTGTAGATATTATAACCATGTATTGCTACAACTGTATCATCAAAGGTATTATCTAAGTGAGTTTCAGAAATAGTCAGAATAAGAATGTAATCTGTTACTAGCAAGTTGTTGACTTCATGAACCTTGTTTCTGAGGCTACATATATTAATGTGGGCTATTTTTTTAGCACTTTCTGGGATGCTTGATTGTTTTTATTGCTTTACTGGGAAGCTTATCAGATGTATACATGCTCATGTTATTTACAGTTGAAGTCGGAAGTTTACATACACCAAATACATTTAAACTCAGTTTTTCACAATTCCTGACATTTAATCCGAGTAACAATTCCCTGTTTTAGGTCTGTTAGGATCACCACTTTATTTTAAGAATGTGAAATGTCAGAATAATACTAGAGAGAATGATTTATTTCAGCTTTTATTTCTTTCATCACATTCCCAGTAGGTCAGAAATGTACATCAAATCAAATCAAATCAAATTTATTTATATAGCCCTTCGTATATCAGCTGAAATCTCAAAGTGCTGTACAGAAACCCAGCCTAAAACCCCAAACAGCAAGCAATGCATGTGAAAGAAGCACGGTGGCTAGGAAAAACTCCCTAGAAAGGCCAAAAACCTAGGAAGAAACCTAGAGAGGAACCAGGCTATGAGGGGTGGCCAGTCCTCTTCTGGCTGTGCCGGGTGGATATTATAACAGAACATGGTCAAGATGTTAAAATGTTCATAAATGACCAGCATGGTCAAATAATAATAATCAGAGTAGTTGTCGAGGGTGCAACAAGCACGTCCGGTGAACAGGTCAGGGTTCCGTAGCCGCAGGCAGAACAGTTGAAACTGGAGCAGCAGCATGGCCAGGTGGACTGGGGACAGCAAGGAGTCATCATGCCAGGTAGTCCCGAGGCATGGTCCTAGGGCTCAGGTCCTCCGAGAGAAAGAAAGAAAGAGAGATAGAGAGAGCATATTTACATTCACACAGGACACCGGATAAGACAAGAGAATACTCCAGATGTAACAGACTGACCCTAGCCCCCCGACACATTTAACTACTGCAGCATAAATACTGGAGGCTGAGACAGGAGGGATCAGAAGACACTGTGGCCCCATCCGATGATACCCCCGGACAGGGCCAAACAGGCAGGATATAACCCCACCCACTTTGCCAAAGCACAGCCCCCACACCACTAGAGGGATGTCTACAACCACCAACTTACCATCCGAAGACAAGGCCGAGTATAGCCCACAAAGATCTCCGCCATGGCACAACCCAAGGGGGGGGCGCCAACCCAGACAGGAAGACCACGTCAGTGACTCAACCCACTCAAGTGACGCACCCCTCCCATGGACGGCATGGAAAAACACCAGTAAGTCAGTGACTCAGCCCCTGTAATAGGGTTAGAGGCAGAGAATCCCAGTGGAAAGAGGGGAACCAGCAAGGCAGAGACAGCAAGGGCGGTTCGTTGCTCCAGCCTTTCCGTTCACCTTCACACTCCTGGGCCAGACTATACTTAATCATAGGACCTACTGAAGAGATAAGTCTTCAGTAAAGACTTAAAGGTTGAGACTGAGTCTGCGTCTCTCACATGGGTAGGCAGACCATTCCATAAAAATGGAGCTCTATAGGAGAAAGCCCTACCTCCAGCCGTTTGCTTAGAAATTCTAGGGACAATTAGGAGGCCTGCGTCTTGTGACCGTAGCGTACGTGTAGGTATGTACGGCAGGACCAAATCGGAAAGATAGGTAGGAGCAAGCCCATGTAATCCTTTGTAGGTTAGCAGTAAAACCTTGAAATCAGCCCTTGCCTTAACAGGAAGCCAGTGTGGGGAGGCTAGCACTGGAGTAATATGATCAAATTTTTTGGATCTAGTTAGGATTCTAGCAGCCGTATTTAGCACTAACTGAAGTTTGTTTAGTGCTTTATCCGGGTAGCCGGAAAGTAGAGCATTGCAGTAGTCCAGCCTAGAAGTAACAAAAGCATGGATTAATTTTTCTGCGTCATTTTTGGATAGAAAGTTTCTGATTTTTGCAATGTTACGTAGATGGAAAAAAGCTGTCCTTGAAACAGTCTTGATATGTTCTTCAAAAGAGAGATCAGGGTCCAGAGTAACGCCGAGGTCCTTCACAGTTTTATTTGAGACGACTGTACAACCATCCAGATTAATTGTCAGATTCAACAGAAGATCTCTTTGTTTCTTGGGACCTAGAACAAGCATCTCTGTTTTGTCCGAGTTTAAAAGTAGAAAGTTTGCAGCCATCCACTTCCTTATGTCTGAAACACAGGCATCTAGCGAGGGCAATTTTGGGGCTTCACCATGTTTCATTGAAATGTACAGCTGTGTGTCGTCCGCATAGCAGTGAAATTTAACATTATGTTTTCGAATGACATCCCCAAGAGGTAAAATATATAGTGAAAACAATAGTGGTCCTAAAACGGAACCTTGAGGAACACCGAAATTTGCAATTGATTTGTCAGAGGACAAACCATTCACAGAGACAAACTGATATCTTTCCGACAGATAAGATCTAAACCAGGCCAGAACTTGTCCATGTAGACCAATTTGGGTTTCCAATCTCTCCAAAAGAATGTGGTGATCGATGGTATCAAAAGCGGCACTAAGATCTAGGAGCACGAGGACAGATGCAGAGTCTCGGTCTGACGTCATTAAAAGGTAATTTACCACCTTCACAAGTGCAGTCTCAGTGCTATGATGGAGTCTAAAACCAGACTGAAGCGTTTCGTATACATTGTTTGTCTTCAGGAAGGCAGTGAGTTGCTGTGCAACAGCTTTTTCCAAAATTTTTGAGAGGAATGGAAGATTCGATATAGGCCGATAATTTTTTATAATTTCTGGGTCAAGATTCGGCTTTTTCAAGAGAGGCTTTATTACTGCCACTTTTAGTGAGCTTGGTACACATCCGGTGGATAGAGAGCCGTTTATTATGTTCAACATAGGAGGGCCAAGCACAGGAAGCAGCTCTTTCAGTAGTTTAGTTGGAATAGGGTCCAGTATGCAGCTTGAGGGTTTGGAGGCCATGATTATTTTCATCATTGTGTCAAGAGATATAGTACTAAAACACTTTAGTATCTCCCTTGATCCTAGGTCCTGGCAGAGTTGTGCAGACTCAGGACAATGGAGCTTTGGAGGAATACCCAGATTTAAAGAGGAGTCCGTAATTTGCTTTCTAATGATCATGATCTTTTCCTCAAAGAAGTTCATAAATTTATTACTGCTGAAGTGAAAGCCATCCTCCATTTGTGAATGCTGCTTTTTAGTTAGCTTTGCGACAGTATCAAAAATAAATTTCCTCAATTAAGTTCCAATTTTCTGGAAGCTTGCTTCAGAGCTCGTGTATTTTCTGTATACCAGGGAGCTAGTTTCTTACGACAGATGTTTTTAATTTTTAGGGGTGCCTTTAAATTGTTTAAGTTGGGTCAAACGTTTCAGGTAGCCTTCCACAAGCTTCCCACAATAAGTTGGGTGAATTTTGGCCCATTCCTCTTGACAGAGCTGGTATAACTGAGTCAGGTTTGTAGGCCTCCTTGCTCGCACACGCTTTTTCAGTTCTGCCCAAACATTATCTATAGGATTGAGATCAGGGCTTTGTGATGGCCACTCCAATACCTTGACTTTGTTGTCCTTAAGCCATTTTGCCACAACTTTGGAAGTATGCTTGGAGTATATTGTCTATTTGGAAGACCCATTTGCGACCAAGCTTTAACTTCCTGACTGATGTCTTGAGATGTTGCTTCAATATATCCACATCATTTCCCTTCCTCATGATGCCATCTATTTTGTGAAGTGCACCAGTTCCTCCTGCAGTAAAGCACCCCCACAACAGGATGCTGCCACCCATGTGCTTCACGGTTGGGATGGTGTTCTTCGGCTTGCAAGCCTCCCCCTTTTTCCTCCAAACATATCGATGGTCATTATGGCCAAACAGTTCTATTTTTGTTTCATCAGACCAGAGGACATTTCTCCAAAAAGTACGATCTTTGTCCCCATGTGCAATTGCAAACCGTAGTCTGGCTTTTGTTATGGCGGTTTTGGAGCACTGGCTTCTTCCTTGCTGAGCGGCCTTTCAGGTTATGTTGATATAGGACTAGTTTTACTGTGGATATAGATACCTGTTTCCTCCAGCATCTTCACAAGGTCCTTTGCTGTTGTTCTTGGATTGATTTGCACTTTTCCCATCAAAGTACGTTCATCTCTAGGAGACAGAACATGTCTCCTTCCTGAGCGGTATGACGGCTGCATGGTCCCATGGGGTTTATACTTGCATACTATTGTTTGTACAGATGAACGTGGTACCTTCAGGCATTTGGAAATTGCTCCCAAGGATGAACCAGACATGTGGAGGTCTACAATTGTTTTTTGGAGGTCTAGGCTGATTTCTTTAGATTTTCCCATAATGTCAAGCAAAGAGGCACTGAGCTTGAAGGTAGGCCTTGAAATACATCCAATTGACTCAAATTATGTCAATTAGGCTATCAGAAGCTTCTAAAGCCATGACATAATTTTCTGGAATTTTCCAAGCTGTTTAAAGGCACAGTCAACTTAGTGTATGTAAACTTCTGACCCACTGGAATTGTGATACAGTGAATTATAAGTGAAATAATCTGTCTGTAAACAAAAATTACTTGTGTCATGCACAAAGTTGATGTCCTAACCGACTTGCCAAAACTATAGTTTGTTAACAAGAAATTTGTGGAGTGGTTGAAAAATTAGTTTTACTGACTCCAATCTAACTGTATGTAAACTTCCGACTTCAACTGTATATTTGAGTTGATTGTGCAGGGTGAGCTGAACACAGTGGATTTCCTACTAGGGCACACCGCCTCAGTGCCAACAGTATAACTCTGGTTCATAGGCACATTATTACTACATATAATAACTGTAGGATCAACATATGCATTCAGGGCAGTTAGAGGGATATTGTAAATTAAGTTACTTACAAAGTGTTTGCAAACACTCCTGGGATAATGTACATATGCTCCAGCATTATGACAACTCAGCGACACAATGGTAGGGATTAACTAAGCTTGTCCTGGGTCTTTGATAAGTCATTATCTCAATGCAGCCTTGAAATGCGTGGAGGAGTCCAGGAGTTAAGATGATTTGGATGGACTCCGTGTTTCCTGTAGACCATCTTCTGTTTCCAAAAGCTGTCGAAGTTATCTATAAAAGTAATTCCAATAGAGCTACAGTAATCTTTTAGCCAGGTGTGTATTACCAGTAACCTGCTGGATATTTCACACCTGCAGCCCAATGATGGTATAGGACCTGAAATAACTGGCAGCTTTTTGGAATCCTTCAGTGCTAAAACCAGTTATTTAAAATCAATTTTCAGAAGTTTCAAGCTAGCCCTCCTGATGCCGTTTGAACCCACATGGACCACGACAGCATCAGCTCCCAGCATCTGTCGTAGAATGATCGGAAGCAGCCTTGTAATGTCCTGTACTCGTGCTCCAGGATAGCACAGGGTTTTTGCCTCGGAAACCAAGATGTTTCTTACAATAGAACTGCCGATGACGACAGCATGCTACTGTTTACAGCCATGTTTGGGTTTGCCACTTATTCTTAAGTTTCTCTTGAGTCGTTCTTCCCCACCTGCGGACTTAGGCTCATCACGGATAACTGGGTCATGACAGCTGCACTCTGCATTACGTGAATCCAGCATGCAACATGCCATTAAATTGGCTGTAGGATTTATATCAAATATAGTAACATACTAGGCATCCGAGGAGTAAACCGAAACAGATTGAACACCCATATATATCCTGGTGGGATATGAAACCCTTCCAAAGACTGTTTCCATATTGTTCTCCTAATGTTCCTGAAGGTACACTCTTGCATACCCACCAATCTCAAGGTCACAGCATAAGAACCACTAACACTGATACTCTTTCTGTACCTCAGCCAGGATGTGGCACTGTAAGACTATAGGCTTGCACGTCAAAGAGGGAAAAGCAACAAGACAGTTAGCTACACTGAACAAAAATATAAATGTAACATCCAACAATTTCAAAGATTTTATATAAGGAAATCAGTCAATTGAAATAAATTCATTAGGTCCTATCTATGGTTTGCACATGACTGGGAATACAGATATGCATCTGTTGGTCACAGATACCTTTTAAAAAAAGGTAGGGTCCTGGATCATGAAACCAGTCAGTATCTGGTGTTACTATTGCCTCATACAGTGCGACACATCTCCTTCGCATAGAGTTGATCAGGCTATTGACTGTGGACTGTGGAATGTTGTCCCACTCCTCTTCAATGGCGGTACAAAGTTGCTGGATATTGGTAGGAACTAGAACAAGCTGTTGTACAAGTCGATCCAGAGCATCCCAAACATGCTCAATGGTTGACATGTCTGGCGAGTATGCAGGCCATGGGAGAACTGGGACATGTTCAGCTTCCAGGAATTGTGAACAGATCCTTGCGACACGGGCCTGTGCATTATCATGCTGAAACATGAGGTGATGGCGGTGGATGAATGGCACGACAATGGGCCTCAGGATCTCGTCACGGTATCTCTGTGCATTCAAATTGCCATCGATAAAATGCAATTGTGTTCATTGTCCGTAGCTTATGCCTGCCCATAACATAACCCCACGGCCACGATGGGACACTCTCTTCACAACATTGACATCATCAAACCGCTCACCCACACAACGCCATACACGCTGTCTGCCCGGTACAGTTGAAATGGGGATTCATCCGTGAAGAGCACACATCTCCAGCAGCCATCGAAGGTGAGCATTTGCCCACAGAAGTCAGCTACGACGTCGAACTGCAGTTAGGTCAAGACCCTGTTGAGGATGACGAGCAGGCAGATGAGCTTCCGAGACGGCTTCTGGCAATTTGTGCAGAAATTGTTTGGTTGTGCAAACCCCCAGTTTCATCAGCTGTCCGGGTGGCTGGTCTCAGACGATTCCGCAGGTGAAGAAGTGGGATGTGGAGGTCCTGGCCTGACGTGGTTACACGTGGTCTGCGGTTATGAGGCCAGTCGGACGTACTGCCAAATTCTCTAAAACAACATTGGAGGGCAACTTATGGTAGAAACATTTACATTATTCTCTGGCAACAGCTTTGATGGACATTCCTGCATTCAGCATGCCAATTGCACACTCCCTCAAAACATATGTGGCATTGTGTTGTGTGACAAACCTGCACATTTTAGATTGGCCTTTTATTGTCCCCAGCACCAGGTTCACCTGTGTAATGATCCTGTTGTTTAATCAACTTCTTGATATGCCACACCTGGATGGATTATCTTGGCAAAGGATAAATGCACACTAACAGGGATGTAGACATATTTGTGCACATTTTATAGAAATAAGCTTTTTTGTACATATGAAACATTTCTGGGATCTTTTATTTCAGCTCATGAAACATGGGACCCAACACTTTACATGTTGCATTTATATTTTGTTCAGTGTAGAGACTAACTATAATTCAAAATACAATATGATTTCTGGATTTCTTTCTCATCTGTGTGCTTCCATCTGTTCTGATGCAGGTTGCACATGTACAGACTGATCCTGGTAGAGCATGACATGAAGACAGAGGAAGGCTATGAGCAGTCCATCATAGTGGAAAAGATGATCCACCATCCTGACTGGAATGATAACCGTCTTCTGTGGGTAAGAAAGAGCCATACAAGGACCCCATGATTTGCTCAGGCATACAGTATAGTGCAAACTGGTTCTAATAAAAATAGGTCTGTAAACTTTTTTGGAGATATCACCACTGTGTCATTGGGAAGAGTGACTAACCTGAGTCACTTTCATAGACATGCAGCTGAATAATTAATGGCAGACAGTGTTAACATAATAGAGACACACGTGATCATATACAAATGTAAGCAAAGTTTGAAATTGTTTAAGTCAAACATTCTAGATGTTATTATCTCAACTATTAACAATGTACAGCACATTTCTGTGTGATTTATGTATGCAGTAGCATCAGACATACTTCAGATTATTTTCAATGTGGCTACTTGCATCTTTCCATCTCCTCCACCCTGGTCTTCTTGTGTCTCCCCAGGGTTACTCAGGTGGGCTCCTGAACTGTCAGGGTAGAGATGGTAGGTGGTACATCCAGGGGGGTTACCAGCTTTGTGAATGGTAAAGGCTGCAACACCGCCCAAAAACCTACTGTCTTTACCCACGGTGGTTCATTAATTCCCTGGATCAGTCAGGTGAGTTATGATTCAATTTATGAGGCCTCAGGCCTAGGCTGTGTAGCTGCTGAATAAGATCACATAGTTGAAATAATGGCACCCGAGACCTTGTAGGGATTAACTGACTGTACCGTAGTGCAGCAGAACTGGTGCAACACATGGATGGTTAAGTGAGTTGGTGTAAAACAAGTGGTACTGCATGACATTACCTTTAATGTAATTTATCTTTCATTTGCAGACAATGGCTCAAAATGGAATAAACCTCCCATATACACTGAGTGTACAAAACATTAGGAACATGCTCTTTCCATGACAGACTGACCAGGTGAAAGCTATAATCCCTTATTTATGTCACTTGTTAAATCCACTTCAATCAGTGTAGATAAAGGAGAAGAAACAAGTTAAATGAAAAATGTTAAGCCTTGAGACAATTGAGACTGATAGATTGGGCATGTGTGCTATTCAGAGGGACATTTGGGCAAAAGAAACAATTTAAGTGTCTTTGAACGGGGTATGGTAGTAGGTATCAGGAGCACCGGTTTGAGTCTGTCAAGAACTGCAACGCTGCAGTGTTATTCACACTCAACAGTTTCCTGTGTGTATCAAGAATGGTCCAGCACCCAAAAGAAATCCAGACAACTTGACAACTGTGGGAAGCACTGAAGTCAACATTGAAGTCAACATCACATCAACATCACACATCCCTGTGGAATGCTTTCAACACCTTGTAGAGTCCATGCCCTTATGAATTGAGGCTGTTCTGAGGGCAAAAGGGGGTGCAACTCAATATTAGGAAGGTGTTCCTAATGTTGTGTTCACTCAGTGTAAGTCAGTGTAATTATAATAAAAAAGGTGCTAATTACTGTCCCTCTGTTTATTTATAACAGTCTATTGAACAAAATATATCAACATAATGGTAACAATCTACAATACAAGATTACATTTATTTAACAAAGTGATAACATCATTGAACTCAAAATTGGTCTTATGCATAAGTGTTCTATTCGTGTTAGATCCAGCAGCATTTTCAGAGGTCCTCATAGCACAAAAATGGATCTTTAGCATTATAACCCTCACAGTAACCTTGACCTCAGATTCCAGAGGTCATGGGTCAACCTCAAAGGTCAGAGGTTATAGGTCAGAGGGGTTCCAGGTGAAGAAGTCCATTCCCCGAAGCTCCTCAGGCAGGTAGTCCTGCTCCACAGGGGCACTGAAGGCAGGGTTGTACTTGTAGCCCTTAGCGTAGCCCAGGTCCTTCATGAGCTTGGTGGGGGCGTTGCGAAGGTGCAGGGGAACAGAGGGTAGGGGGCCCTTATGGTTCCTCAGACTGGCCTTCACGTTACCGTACGCCTTGTAGATTTCTACCGACTTAGGAGCCCTGGCCAGGTACACCACACACTGAGCCAAGATCACCTGAGGGTGGGAGGGAAGGAAGGAGCGAGGGGAGGAAAGGGAGTAGAGAGAGAATTACCTTTATTAGCGTTTTGATATGGCCAAATATCAAAAGGCATTCCGGATACCAGGGTCAGAAAATAAGGAGTTCCTCAGGTAAAATCCAATGTCTCTCTTTATTGTATCCACAACATAACAAAGTGCTGATATTTAACAGAGGCAGATGTAAGGACAACTCTTGGTTGCCCTTGGTGACAAGATTTAAGTCTTCTCTCACCTCACACTCTGGCATCCCGATGAAGTGGCAGGCCTGGAAGGCAGATACAGCCTGAGGAAGGGCGGAGGGATCTGCCATACCTGAACAAAAGGGACAGGACATCCAGTCAGAACACACCGTAACCTTGTCTAGGCCTTTGAGTTGTAAGGGAAGACTCCTTCCATGGCTCTGACAGGTGCAGACCAACAGAAAATAGACTCCGCATACAACTGTCAGGGCCAAAAGAAGATTCCCCTGGGGTGATACCAAAGACGCTAGATCATGTTTGTTGACATAATAGTTTGGTACAGGTAATTAGTGCTTGACCAACATGTTTTTTTAGAAAGCACATCCTCCTCACAGTGTTTTCTGAGGTTGCGCCAAAGCAATGGTTTATGTAACTGGGTCAATAACTGATTAAAACAATGGTTTAATGTAGACAGAGACGTATCACACACCCACGTCTTCACTAGAGAAGCGGACTAGTCTGCGAGCCACGTACAGGGGGTCCTCTCCTCCCTCCAGCATGCGGCCCAGCCAGTAGAGGGAAGCGTTCTCGTGGGAGCCCCTCATTGATTTGTGCAGCGCTGAGATGCAGTTATAGTGCTCCTCACCTTTATGTATCAAACACAACACAAAGTAGGGTTGGATGGGTGGGAAAATAACCATATAGATCTAGAGAGAAATAGAAATCCATAGAAATATACTATATACAAATGTATGTGGAAACCCCTTCAAATTAGTGGATTCGGCTATTTCAGCCACACCCGTTGCTGACATGTGTATAAAATCGAGCACAAACACATGCAATCTCCATAGACAGAAATGGGCAGTAGAATGGCCTTACTGAAGAACTCAGTGACTTTCAACGTGGCACCGTCATATTAATGCCCATGATTTTGGAATGAGATGTTCGACGAGTTGGTGTCCACATACTTTTGGTCATGTAGTGTACATATAATACACAACACAAGACAAAAGGAGGGGAGGGAAGGAGTTAAGGTGGGGTGGGGATGAAGAAAAATAAGGGATCCATAAAGATATAAATAATACTAATGACTGTCTTGTTTTAGTTACACTAACCCCAAGGCCATATGATGTTTCTTATAATGTTTCTCCTTGGACTGGCAGGCCTGGGTTCAAATACTATTATGAGTTTTCTGGGCACAATGTAAACAATGAAATAGTCCTAAAAGTACAAACCCTTGCCCCACCTGGCTCTCCTGGCGAAATTCAATTAAATGCTCAAAGTAGCCTATTTGTAAGAACAAACATTTGTATTTTTTCTGATCCCTAGTGATCCATGGGAGGGGTGTGTGTTGCCAGGCTGTCCCTACGGTTTTCCATCCATCCATCCCCCTCCAGTCCACACCCACATTCCATCCATCTGAATCAGAGATAGTTGCTACTCAGTGACATGAGGCCTAAATTGGCCAGAGCTTCACTGGCGGCTTTCCAAGGCAAAGAACAATACACAAACGTTACTGGTTAACTGTGGAGGGCTTAGAAACAAATCCAGACCAATGCCTGCTTGACACAAGTCATTTGTTTTTAGTTTCATAGATAAAAAAAAAAAAGCTTCATCAAAATATCTTTCACACTAACAAAACTTAATAGAGCAGCTTCAGATTCAGTTCACACAACAGAATAGTGATGGAAGTCTACATGTCATCTCTTGTGGACAGATTCTCATGAACATGAAACAACGAGAATCTGTCAAGGCTCACGTAGAATGTGACCACAAGCAGCAGTAGTTTCTGGTTTGGGGTTTTCGGCATTGATTATTTAGAGAAATCAGGATTGGGCAAAGGCGGTGAGCTTAAACTGGTGCGTGGGTTGTCAAGCCTGTGTGAGGATGATAATGGTTTCCACCAGATTTGGCGAGTGAGGAGACTTTGCTTCCTTCCTTTACACAAAAGGTAATCACAATTGTTATCGGCATTCCCTTCCAGATGTAAAACCCGAAATGACAAACTTTCGCAAAATAATTTTACTTCCCGGGTAACTGAGATTAGTCTACATGCAATGACGTGAATGAATTTCATCACTGTTTTTTAATGACAAAACATCAAATAGAGTAAATGTAGAGTTAGGCCTGTAGCTGGTAAAACCATCTACCCTGGATGTCTAGCTAGTTGACATAACAGTTAAGAGGCTGCTGAGCTGGGTCTAGGCTGTATTTCTGTTGCTGTTGTATAGTTGATGTACATTAATCATTTCTGGGGCATCTTCAGAGGAAATTCTGGTTAGATTTTAATTTGGCTAGCTCCTTTAACCCCATGGGCTTAATTTGGTTCTGGATTCTTTTTGGAGGCCCCAGTCTCCCCAGACCAATTAACCCACCATTGCGTTGATGTTCTAGCCTGGTCCTGTCTGTTTGACTCGTCTTAGCATCATTGTATGGCGTGACAATGACCATATGAGTTGGCAAGACAGCACTAAACAGGTCTGGGACCAGGCTAGTGAGGGTCTATCCCATGCTTCCAGTGGGCCCCATGGCGTGGCAATGTCCTATTATAAGACAGCCATCCTAATTTGAACCAATGTCTCATTTGTCACTCAGGTGGTCCCTCTTTCACCTCTCTCCACGATGGATAACTCCTCCACCTCAACGCTCCATATCCCAGTCCACCTCCTGAGGCATTAGCCCACCTCCTGAGGCATTAGCCCACCTCCTGAGGCATTATTGTGTTGCTATAGCTATTTTGGATAAGGCTTGGAGGCCTCCTCCAGCACCCAAAATAGGACACATGGAAACAATGCAGGCGTCCTGTAAATCAACCAGGCCATGGAGGATGATGGAGCTCCAGGGGTGTCATAATAAATTGCCACGCCAGCTGGCACAAACTTTTCAAGCACATGGCAGACAGGGGCATCCCTCTGTCCCTGGTGATGGGGTGGCAGCAGCAGCAGTCAGAGTCCAAGGGTCCTCAGGGTCCCCTCCAAAAAAAACATTTATCCTCTCATTTGAAGCAGAGCCATACACTCTATGGCATGTTTGAAGTGGTTGATCCATTTACTAGTAAAATCATGAGGAGTTTGACAGGGAAGTGTTGAGAGGGAAAATACCAGGAATATTGAGAAGAATCCTCTACCCATCCTCCACTGAGCTTGACAGAAAAAGTAAAGCTGAGAACCAGAGACTGGGATCAAGTCCCTTCACCTTCACTTTTCAGACAATAATGCACATAATATAAGAGTTATGGCGGGTACTATATACTCTACGAGCACACCAAGTAGTCTAGCAATCTCCTAAGTGTCCTCTGACTAACATATTCTGGATATTCATTGATTCCAGTAAGATGACACTGACAACAACCAGTCCATGCTTCTAAAGCGTCAATCAAGGGCAGTGAGCCACAATAGCACTTGGCAGGCTGGCACCACGGTGACATCACTTGTACAGTCACTGTCTGAGGGTTTTAACCTAATTAGCGCTAGCCGTCTGGCCTGAGTCAGCTAATGTAGGGCATATTGAAAGAGTCTACTGTACGTGTTAGAGGGCAAAGTGTTCTTTGGCTGGATCTGGCTGCATATCTCAGACTCGGAGCAAAGGGAAAGTCAGCTCTACCAATAGGACCAGCACATTCACCATTTCACAAGAGACCTCTCAAATACACCTAAACTATTCACAGGTCCATTCCCATGAGCTGACAGACAGACTGCTTGGGTTATTATCTCTGGGCAGCTGCTGTGGAGCCAACCAGACAGGATGTCACCCCTCTGGAATTATCCAATTGAATCATGACAAGTAACATCATTTGTCATCTAAATATTTAAATGTCTGTCAGTCCAGTGAGGGGCAGTTTAAAAGAACAACCTAGAAAAATGTCAAATGTCCACTGACTACAGCTGAATCAACCATGTTATGGTTCAACCATTGAGGAGCATCAAGATGATCAGTATGCTGGAGTTTCAATTTAGTGCACAGTTTTTCTCCATGCACCTGTTAGTATGATAGGTGTGCGACTCCTATACTCTTTTCTATTGAACCATTGGACTCACCTGCTTTGTCGTAGAGGATATGGGACCTCTGAAGGCCCTCCTTCACATGCTCCTCCTGCACCACAATGTCCTGTGGGGTACTGCCAGATCCTGATTGGCCAGGACGGGCTGCACCCACCCGGGCCTGGACAGCCAGCTGAAGCCCGTTGAGCCCCGCCCGGGCGTCGCCGTCACACAGGTGGGCTATGGTGTCCAGAGCCTTCTGCTCAATATAGACTTTTGGTCTACAAAACATGAAAACAGAAACACATTCAATTATAACAAATAAGAACGCGGCCCCTGGTCCCCGGGGCGATGCAAACACCCTCCACCAGCTCCAAGTGGGTCAGGACATGTAAACGTCGCGTTACCGATACCGACTCCCTTAATACTGATCCACATAACTCAAACCTAACCCACCATGCCAGGGACTTGACATCTGAAAAACGCATCATTCTTGAGGAGAATTTCAGTTTATTGAGTGGCCTCCAGAAACCTAATCATAGTCTACATGTGTAATCATCTATCAAGTTGATGTATGAAGTTCATCTTTCTAATTTCTAATCATTTGAGGTACTGGTAGGGCTGTTACGGTGACCGTATTACCGCCACATGGGCGGTCATGAGTCATGAAGGCAGTCAAATTCCATTTGACCGTTTATTCACGGTAATTAGGCTTCTTCAAGCTCTGATGCTGCTGATGGTCATTAGTAGCCTACCAAACTTGCTAACCGCCTGGTACTCAGCACTCTATTGTCCATCTAATTACTCTGATATCATTGCAAATTTGATCAAAAATCTAATCAAACACTTCATGAGGGCTCATGAGGTCATTTTGTGCAACATTTCTATAGGCTATGCAATTACATAAGAAAAACAGTGATGGCCTCTATTAAAAAGAGGAGCATCCCTTCAGCTTTCTATAGGCTAGGCTTACTATATTTATTTCTCAACTTTTTCTCAGCAATTGCTTCTCTTTACAACAGGAGTATAGACTAACTGGCTGGCATGAAAATGAACCAGGGGAAAAGCGTCCTCCATTTGCTATTTAAGTGCATAGATCTATCTCGAGACAGGTGCATGATAATGGTCCATTCTAAATCAAAACAAATGTCACACATATATTAAAAGAGCATTTCACTCCATGGCTTGCACCTGTACCAAGATCTGGAAGGCCAGGAAACGACTGCCAGCTTTTCTTTTTCTTGTTTTCGCTTCTTTATTTGTATGTTTATAAAAAAATAAAAATAAACATACAAATAAAGAAGCGAAAACCTGTACCAGATCTTGGTACAGGTGCAAGCCATGGAGCGAAATGCTTTGGTTGTGTACAGATCTCTATGCTCAGGTGGACCAACCCTTTCTATTACATCACATCTTTACATCCTTCATTGTTTTGATATATTCATTTTCTATGAGTGATATAGGGCTCTGTCAAATTTACCAAACTATACATTTGTTCCAAGGAACATTTTAGATCAGACATTTTCCACACTGCATCAGCAAAAAATGGTGTCAGCCCTGGCTTCCCTCTGTACAAATATAACATCTAATGTTAGCTCAATCACCACCACCACTCAATCACACCCATGTTGACCATGAAGGCTCTCTGCCATGAATCTGGTACACTGTTAAAACTGAGCCGTCATCTGCTGCCAGCAGTTAACAGCTGTCTCACTTAAACAGGCTAGGCTATACCGACACACTCCCCTCCATCTCTGTCAACAGAGAGAGAGAAATAGAGGAGAGAAAGGACAGAAAGGAGATAAAAGAGAGAAAGAGAGAGGGAAGAGAAAAAGGAGACAGAGAGCAAGAGAGGAAAGAAAAGAGAGAAAGAGGAGAAAAAGGAGAGAGAGAGAGCGAGCGAGAGGTTACTAGTTCATTTAGCAGACAAGATTTGCTTAGAATTCCGTGGCATTATAGTATATTATTTTATAATATGAAGAATACAATTGAATAAAGCTGAATAAAATAGAAAGGATATTATCTCCAAGAGAGAAAGGAGAGCGAGCGAGTCAGAGAGAGGAGAGAAAGGAGAGAGAAAAAGAGAAAGAGGGAGGAGAAAGAGAGAGGGAGGAGAAAAAGGAGAGAGAGAGAACACAGCTGTCTGCCTATAGTCAGCCCTGCCAGGCCATAAATGACCTAAAGAAAAACATTTTAAGGCGGGCACAGAGGGGAGAGAGGACGTCCCCCTCGACCAATCAGGGTTCAGGAATCCCAGACTGAAGGATGACATGTGTCTCCACAGCACATTTGGTGATAACAAGGGGCTCATTCCCAGAGGGGGTATCAGCTACTTACTCTGATCCAAGCTCGGTTGGGTTTAACTCGTCTTGATCTATGCGGTCGTTGAGATCTTCTCCCAGTACACTGATCCCCAGCGTAGCGATGGCCCTGAGCAGGATCAACCCCATTGCCTCCACAGACAGCTTGTCCAGAACCAGGACCCTGCACCGGCTAAGCAGAGCCGCGTTCACCTGGAACGAAGGGTTCTCCGTGGTCGCCCCGATCAGAGTTACCGTCCCACACTCCACATGAGGGAGGAAGGTATCCTACATACAGACAGACAACAAGAGACATAGAAAGAGAGCGAAGAGAGACATGGGAGGAAAAGAGAAGGTGTTGAGCATCCCAAAAGTGGTTCAATATCAAGGGTGAGCCACAGGGCTTTGATTACCTGTGCATGAAATACCACTGGCACTATCCCTCATTGTACAATGGTTTAATAGGGTAGCTGTGTAAAAGCATTTTAGCGTACATGGTTAAAAGACAAATCTCTCACGCATGCGCTATGTTTTCCCTCTAAGCACCTCTTTAGCCCGAGCACAGTGTAGAGGGTCGGCCCTGGCTCTAACTGCCTGTTAATTGTTATCAGAATTTACACAGACAGGATAAAAGGGTCGTTCTGTGCCACAGTGAGAACCATCCTTCATATTATACTACACAAAATGAAGACAGTAGCTGATAAGGATATTTATTGATATTTTCAGAGTGATACTTGGTTACTATGTTATTGTTACTATAGTTTGTTAAACTTTGTAGGCATATTAAAACAACTGTGGCATGCTGTACGAAGCAATTATTTTGGATCCGATTTTCTATCAACACCCATTATAGTGCTGAGCGTTCTTTAAAGGTCGGTTCGGTTTCTGTTCGATTATAATTACTATAGTTTTTTTGAAACATGAACTGCACCATGCATTATGTGGGTTGAATGCTGTAACAACACAGAATAAGATAATTAATACAAGCCCCATGATGGTAGTCACTGCTCATTACTGCTTATCACTTACTAACCATCATCACTCACATTACTTTAAGAAAATATTTCAGTTGTGTATAATACATTTGATGACTTTATTTCATTTCAAGTCATCATCTCATCTCTATATAGCTGCTGCCTATGCTGTCTGACAAAATCCCTATCTCAGTAGTTCTTACTAAAGGTATACTTTTGACTGCTAAATACCAACTATAAATTACTTAGATTATGTATTTTCAAGTAGAGATACCTTGCGAAGCAACTACTCTCTATCTCTATTGATCGAGCGCTCTTACGTCTCTTCTCTCCGTCTCCGTATCTGCCACACACAGAGCGGACAAGTAGTTGGCTCAATGCATTATGCTCATTGTAGTTAATTACCACGTTTTCTGTGCTAAACTATGTAGAATATTGGCATGTTGGAAATACATCGCACAGTTCAGGCTGGATCTGATTTATCTCCTGAAAAACAGAACGAAATGGAATTCATATATTTGAACCAAAGTTGGTAAATTAGTTGTCAAAAAAACAAACAAAAATAACTGAAATTTCAGTTAATCGTTCAGCACTAGTCCATTATGTTACATTTATAACTAAATATGTTTTAGTCGATATGTACTGGTCAGGGATGTGGACCACAGATGCAGATTAAGTACAAACCATTGTTACTATTATTATTATTACAATGTGTGGGTACTGTTACACAATGGTGTGTGGGTACTGTTACACAATGGTGTGTGGGTACTGTTACACAATGGTGTGTGGGTACTGTTACACAATGGTGTGGAGTTGTGAAAGAAAAGAATGGCCACTAACATTCAACATCAATCTGAGGCGTTATCTTGGCTAGTTAGGTGATATGATACCATATACTAATAGTAGATTTATACAAACAATCTCTCTCTCAAATGGCTTCAGGGAATCTGATTGCGATGCTACACTAAAAATCTATGAATCTTTCCATGAATCTGTGGTAGATACAAAGAGGGTGGATAATGGGTATTGTTTCTAAGGGAATGGAGTCTTTATTTTGGGATCATGGGATGGACATTCCTATACTAGTGTGGTTGAGACCGCGCAGACAGGCTAGCATGATAGCCAATCATACGTGTACAGAGATTTCTGACAAATGTGTGGCTGTAGCTAGGCAAGGGCTACTAAATCATTTGGCCTACAACTCCATTGAGTACACTACTCGTTATGAAAAATGTGATAAGACAAACGATGAGTGAAATTAGACCTACACATTTTCATAAAAATAAATGTCATCATTGGAATTTGTATCTTGGAGTGATACCCTTTACCCTTTGTCATTACTATTGGCTGAAACCTGAGCCCAATTCTTCTTATTGGCTGGAGCACTTTGGTTGTTATTACCTGTTGTGACTTGTTGAAGCGATGGATCTCATCTATAAAGAGGATGGTCTTCCTCTTCATCAGTTTTAACTCATTCTGGGCCTGCTTAATGACCTCTCGCACCTCATTGGTGGATGTGCTGGTGGCAGAGAGAGAAACAAAGCGGGCCGTGCCCCTCTTCTTACTGCCGCTGGCTATGATGTGGGCCAGGGTGGTCTGGAAGGAAGGACAGAGATACATAAACGTAAGAGTTCATAGTGACACCATATCTAATTCTTAGAGATTCTTAGAATTGTGTTCCATCTGAAGGAAGCGAGTACCTGTGAATAATTGTCTCGTTCAAAATATGATTACTACTAATGATGAAGATAGATACATAACATGATTCCCTTTTATGTGTGGGACCTTATGTGGAAAGTATTTTTCCTCATTAAATCCTTGAGAATGCAGGCAGGCACCTAAAATCATGCATCTACTGATCCCCCTGCGTGCCACTGTCACAGCATTTTCGTCTGTATTTTATAGGCCTATAATGCATTTTCCAGTCCCTATAATCCACAGATAGAACCAAGTCCCCTGGTCCCTGCCTAGAAGACAGATTCATACATCTAGCCTCCACTGTAAATCCTGGAGTCCAGCTCCATAAATCTTATGAAACCTGACCCATGATACCAGGGGGCTGACAAAGAGAGTCAGCGAGAAAGGGAAAGTGTTAAGAGGCATGGTGTTATGGTGGCCAGTCAAGTGAGAGGTAGGTGGCCATTATGGCATTAACAGTGCAGATAACGCAAGACTCCAGCCAGTCACTATACAGTATATCTAGGCCTAATGGGAGAATTTCAAGCAGTTCCAATTATGTGACTGCCATCCATGGGCATTGCAATAATCACATTAACTCAGTCAATCGTCATCAAAAAACTGCAGAAATGACCTTATCTTTAGGCTTAATGTTATGTAGGCACTGGGTATAGGCCCTATTGTTACACATTCCAAGACTGCTGCAAGGTCTTCCCTGCCCACAGGGGTCTTGTGTTCTTGAGTAATGACGACCTCAGGGGGATGGTTGGTTGAAATCAATATTTGTCTGCTTTATGGATTATTTTTCAAACAAGCTGCAACTGACCAACAGTAATTGGTCTGGTCTAAAAAAAAAATGACGCTGATATGAGAAGTTGTTGTTGTTGCTGCTGCCAGTCCCATTTCTTCTTCGGGGAAGTTTACCTGCGGTTGGCATCCAATAAATGTTGCATTACCGTCACCTACTAGACTAGAGTACAAGTCCCTTAAACTTTGCTTAAAAAAAAACATTTTTAAAATACCCTACCATCTAACACTACACTCACAAACCCCCCCCCCCATCTTATTAATATAATCACTAGTTAACTACACACGGTTGATGATATTACTAGTTTATCTAGCTTGTCCTGCGTTGCATATAATCGATGCGGTGTTAATTTATCATTGAATCATAGCCTACTTTGCCAAACGGGTGATTTAACAAGCGCATTCGCGAAAAAAGCACTGTCGTTGCACCAATGTGTAACTAACCATAAACATCAACGCTTTTCTTAAAATCAATACACAAGTATATATTTTTAAACCTGCATATTTATTTAATATTGCCTGCTAAGATGAATTTCTTTTAACTAGGGAAATTGTGTCACTGCTCTTGCGTTCTGTGCAACAGTGTCAGGCTATATGCAGCAGTTTGGGCCGCCAGGTTCGTTGCGAACTATGTGAAGACCAAATTCGCCAAACGGGGGATGACTTAACAAAAGCACATTTGCGAAAAAAAATCACAATCGTTGCAGGAATGTACCTAACCATAAACATCAATGCCTTTCTTAAAATCAGGGTATCTGCAACAGTTTGGGCCACCTGGCTCGTTGCGAACTAATTTGCCAGACTTTTACGTAATTATGACATAACATTGAAGGTTGTACAATGTAACAGGAATATTTAGACTTATGGATGCCACCCGTTAGATAAAATCCAGAATGGTTCCGTATTTCACTGAAATAATAAACGTTTTGTTTTCAAAATGATAGTTTCCGGATTTGACCATATTAATGACCTAAGGCTCGTATTTCTGTGTGTTATGTTATAATTAAGTCTATGATTTGATATTTGATAGAGCAGTCTGAGCGGTGGTAGGCAGCAGCAGGCTCGTAAGCATTCATTCAAACAGCACCTTCGTGCGTTTGCCAAAAGCTCTTCTCTGTGCTTCAAGCATTGAGCCGTTTGACTTCAAGCCTATCAACTCCCGAGATTAAGCTGGTGTAACTGATGTAAAATGACTAGCTAGTTAGCGGGGTGCGCGCTAATAGCGTTTCAATCGGTTTACTTAACTCGCTCTGAGACCTTGAAGTAGTTGTTCCCCTTGCTCTGCAAGGGCCGCGGCTTTTGTGGAGCGATGGGTAACGATGCTTCGAGGGTGGCTGTTGTCGATGTGTTCCTGGTTCGAGCCCAGGTAGGGGCGAGGAGAGGGACGGAAGCTACACTGTTACACTGGCAATACTAAAGTTTCTATAAGAACATCCAATAGTCAAAGGTATATGAAATACAAATGGAAAAGAGAGAAATAGTCCTATAATTCCTACAACCTAAAACTTCTTACCGGGGAATATTGAAGACTCATGTTAAAAGGAACCACCAGCGTTCATATGTTCTCATGTTTTGAGCAAGGAACTTAAACGTTAGCTTTTTTACATGGCACATATTGCACTTTTACTTTCTTCTCCAACACTTTCTTTTTGCATTATTTAAACCAAATTGAACATGTTTCATTATTTATTTGAGGCATTATATTAAGTTAAAATAAAAGTGTTCATTCAGTATTGTTGTAATTGTCATTATTACAAATAAATCAATAAAACAATTGGCCGATTAATCGGTATCGGCCACCCACGGTACACACTATCAACAGCCATTGAAATAGCATGGCGCGAAACAAAAAAAACAGCAACAATCTCATAATTTCATTTTCTCAAACAATCAACTATTTTACACCATTTTAAAGATAAACTTCTTGTTAATCTAATCACATTGTCCGATTTCAAAAAGGCTTTACGCCGAAAGCATAAAATTTGATTATGTTAGGACATAAACTTCACAAGAAAAACCACACAGCCATTTTCCAAGCAAGGACATGCATCACAAAAACCAAGAATACAGCTAAAATATTCACTAACCTTTGATGATCTTCATCAGATGGCACTCATAGGACTTCATGTTACACAATACATGTATGTTTTGCTCGATAAAGTTCATATTTATATCCAAAAACCCCCTTTTACATTGGAGCGTGATGTTCAGAAAATGTATTCCCACCAAAACCTCCGGTGAATGAGCACATCAATTTACAAAAATACTCATCATAAACGTTGATAAAATTTACAACAGTTATTGAAAGAATTATAGATATACTTCTCCTTAATGCAACCGCTGTGTCAGATTTTAAAATAGCTTTACAGAGAAAGCACATTTTTCAATATTCTGAGTACATAGCTCAACCATCAAAGCAAGCTATACAGATACCCGCCAAGTTCTGGGGTCAACTAAACTCAGAATTAGTATTATAAATATTCTCTTACTTTTGCTGATCTTCGTCAGAATGCACTCCCAGGACTCCTACTTCCACAAGAAATGTTATTTTTGTTCGAAATACTCCATATATCTCCAAATACCTCAGTTGTTTGTGCGTTCAGATCACTATCCAAAGGCATAGCGCGCGAGCGTTATTCCAGACACGAATAGTCAAATAGGTCCTAATCCTGTTTGTAGAAACATGTCAAACATTGTTTACAATCAATCCCTAGGGTCTTTTTAACATAAAATGTCTATAATATTCAAACCGCACAATAGCATATTCATTACAGAGGAAAAGAAGGAGCGGCGCGCCAAGAGTGCCCACGCAGTAAACAACTCACTGGTCCCAGGCAGTCCACTCATTGACTGAGCTCCTATTTTCTGCCCAGTAACAGGAAAAGGATGAAACATGTTTCTAAAGGCTGTTGACACCCAATGGAAGCCTTAGGAAGTGCATCGTGACCCCACAGACACTCTAGTTTCGATAGTGATTCAAAAGAAGAACTACAATTCTCAGATTTCCCACTTCCTGGTTGGATTTTTCTCAGGTTTTTGCCTGCCATATGAGTTCTGTTATACTCACAGACATCATTCATACAGTTTTAGAAACTTCAGAGTGTTTTCTATCCAAATCGAATAATAATATGCAAATATTTGACTCTGGGCCCGAGTATTAGGCAGTTTACTCTGGGCACACTTTTCATCCGAAAATGAAAATACTGCCCCCTATACCTTAAAAAGTTAAACAAAATTGAACATGTTTCAATATTTATTTGAGGCTAAATTGATTTTATTGATGTATTACATTAAGTTAAAATAAGTGTTCATTCAGTATTGTTGTAATTGTCATTATTACAAACAAAAACAAATGTAAAAAAAAATAATAATAATATCGGTATCGGCTTTTTTTGGTCCTCCAATAATTGGTATCGGCATTGAAAAATCATAATTGGCCAACCTCTAGTAAGAATGCTGTTCATCGATTACAGCTCAGCATTTAACACCATAGTACCCTCCAAAATCGTCATTAAGCTCGAGACCCTGGGTCTCGACCCCGCCCTGTGCAAATGGGTCCTGGACTTCCTGACGGGCCGCCCCCAGGTGGTGAGGGTAGGTAACAACATCTCCACCCCGCTGATCCTCAACACTGGGGCCCCACAAGGGTGCGTTCTCAGCCCTCTCCTGTACTCCCTGTTCACCCACGACTGCGTGTCCATGCACGCCTCCAACTCAATCATCAAGTTTGCAGACGACAGTAGTGGTAGGCTTGATTACCAACAACAACGAGACGGCCTACAGGGAGGAGGTGAGGGCCCTCGGAGTGTGGTGTCAGGAAAATAACCTCACACTCAACGTCAACAAAACAAAGGAGATGATTGTGGACTTCAGGAAACAGCAGAGGGAGCACCCCCCTATCTACATTGGCGGGACAGTAGTGGAGAGGGTGGAAAGTTAAGTTCCTCGGCGTACACATCACGGACAAATTTAAATGGTCCACCCACACAGACAGCGTGGTGAAGAAGGCGCAGCAGCGCATCTTCAACCTCAGGAGGCTGAAGAAATTTGGCTTGCCACCAAAAACACTCAAACTTTTACAGATGCACAATCGAGAGCATCCCGTCAGGCTGTATCACAGCCTGGTATGGCAACTGCTCCGCCCACAACCGTAAGGCTCTCCAGAGGGTAGTGAGGTCTGCACAACGCATCACCGGGGGCAAACTACCTGCCCTCCAGGACACCTACACCACAGGAAGGCCAAAAAGATCATCAAGGACAACAACCACCCGAGCCACTGCCTGTTCACCCCACTATCATCCAGAAGGCGAGGTCAGTACAGGTGCATCAAAGCGGGGACCAAGAGACTGAAAAACAGCTTCTATCTCAAGGCCATCAGACTGTTAAACAGCCATCACTAACATTGAGTGGCTGCTGCCAACATACTGACTCAACTCTAGCCACTTTAATAATGGCAAAATTGATGTAATAAATGTCTCACTAGCCACTTTAAACAATGCCACTTTATATAATGTTTACATACATTAGTCACCTCATATGTATATACTGTACTCTATATCATCTACTGCATCTTGCCTATGCCGTTCGGCCATCACTTATTCATATATTTTTATGTACATATTCTTATTCATTCCTTTACACTTGTGTTTGTATAAGGTAGTTGTGAAATTGTTAGATTCCTTGTTAGATTTTACTACGGAACTAGAAGCACAAGCATTTCGCTACACTCGCATTAACATCTGCTAACCATGTGTATGTGACAAATAAAATTTGAATTGATGTGTGTCTGACTCTCCTACCTTGGCCTGCTGTAACTATACAGCGGGGAAAAAAGTATTTGATCCCCTGCTGATTTTGTACGTTTGCCCACTGACAAAGAAATGATCAGTCTAAAATTTTAATGGTAGGTTTATTTGAACAGTGAGAGACAGAATAACAACAAAAATATCCAGAAAAACGCATGTCAGAAATGTTATAAATTGATTTGCATTTTAATGAGGGAAATAAGTATTTGACCCCCTCTCAATCAGAAAGATTTCTGGCTCCCAGGTGTCTTTTATACAGGTAACGAGCTGAGATTAGGAGCACACTCTTAAAGGGAGTGCTCCTAACCGCAACTTGTTACCTGTAAAAAAGACACCTGTCCACAGAAGCAATCAATCAGATTCCAAACTCTCCACCATGGTCAAGACCAAAGAGCTCTCCAAGGATGTCAGGGACAAGATTGTAGACCTACACAAGGCTGGAATGGGCTACAAGACCATCGCCAAGCAGCTTGGTGAGAAGGTGACAACATTTGGTGCGATTATTCGCAAATGGAAGAAACACAAAAGAACTGTCAATATCCCTCGGCCTGGGGCTCCATGCAAGATCTCACCTTGTGGAGTTGCAATGATCATGAGAACGGTGAGGAATCAGCCCAGAACTACACAGGAGGATCTTGTCAATGATCTCAAGGCAGCTGGGACCATAGTCACCAAGAAAACAATTGGTAACACACTACGTCGTGAAGGACTGAAATCCTGCAGCGCCCGGAAGGTCCCCCTGCTCAAGAAAGCACATATACATGCCCGTCTGAAGTTTGCCAATGAACATCTGAATGACTCAGAGGACAACTGGTGAAAGTGTTGTGGTCAGATGAGACCAAAATGGAGCTCTTTGGCATCAACTCAACTCGCCGTGTTTGGAGGAGGAGGAATGCTGCCTATGACCCCAAGAACACCATCACCACCGTCAACCATGGAGGTGGAAACATTATGCTTTGGGGGTGTTTTTCTGCTAAGGGGACAGGACAACTTCACCGCATCAAAGGGACGATGGACGGGGCCATGTACCATCAAATCTTGGGTGAGAACCTCCTTCCCTCAGCCAGGGCATTGAAAATGGGTCGTGGATGGGTATTCCGGCATGACAATGATCCAAAACACACGGCCAAGGCAACAAAGGAGTGGCTCAAGAAGAAGCACATTAAGGTCCTGGAGTGGCCTAGCCAGTCTCCAGACCTTAATGTCATAGAAAATCTGTGGAGGGAGCTAAAGGTTCGAGTTGCCAAACGTCAGCTTCGAAACCTTAATGACTTGGAGAAGATCTGCAAAGAGGAGTGGGACAAAATCCCTCCTGAGATGTGTGCAAACCTGCTGGCCAACTACAAGAAACGTCTGACCTCTGTGATTGCCAACAAGGGTTTTGCCACCAAGTACTAAGTCATGTTTTGCAGAGGGGTCAAATACTTATTTCCCTCATTAAAATGCAAATCATTTTATAACATTTTTGACATGCGGTTTTCTGGATTTTTTTGTTGTTATTCTGTCTCTCACTGTTCAAAAAACCTACTATTAAAATTATAGACTGATCATTTCTTTGTAAGTGGGCAAACGTACAAAATCAGCAGGGGATCAAGTACTTTTTTCCCCCACTGTATGTGTGAGTGAGATGTTAGTAAAATTCCTGAACTAAGTGTTTTCATCATTCTAGATTGCAGCCGGTAGCAACATGAAGAAGAGCTGTGATGTGTGTGGACCCAAGAAGGCCAGGAAGACACAGTACACATGCATCAAGTGCAAGAAATACATTTGCAACACACACACAGTAAAACTCTGTCCCTCATGAGGTGTGTAGACCAGCCTTAATTTGTGTTAAAAAATAAATAAACACATTTTATTTTAAAAAGAATAATAGCACTTTTATTGATACATTTTATCTAGCAGAAGTAAATGGCAAATATTAACTATGCTGTCTATATTTTTTTTACATTTAACCTTTAACTAGGCAAGTTAGTTAAGAACAAATTCTAATTTACAATGACCGTGTATTGCTTGTAATTGATACAAGTCAACATCTAAGTATTAAGTATTTTTACATAAATTGTTATTTCTGTATTGTTTAAAAACCCAATAATGTTTTGGGTCCATCAGACCAGCGAACATTGGGTGAATAACAAAAACATGAACACCACACAAGGGTTAAATCTATTCAGTCCTACTTCAGGCCAACAGCCTGAAAGTATGAGCCACCACCACTTAACACACCCTGTAACTCTTCTGACATCAAACCTCGCACATCCAAATACCTCTCTGCAGCTGCCACCACAACCTCTATTTTCTGCGATTTATGTCCATCCCTGCAGGACAGTTGATAACCATTGTTATAAATGCCAAAAATACAGTCTTACTGAAACATATCACTTATTGGTTTGTCCCTCTGTACTGGTACAGCTCTACTACTCACACCACTCCTCTCAGGATCCCTCCCCCTTGACCCATCTTCCTCTACTTTCTTCACTGCCTCTGCATATGACAATTTCTGCTCGTCAGTCACACACTTCATCACTCACGTGTTACTTTCGTTTACAACATGGAAATACAATCTAGATGATATGTTTACAAAGTAGAACACCACACCTTCCCACATCCAGGTGGTCCCCATAGGATCAACGACGGGATCTCCTGAGAATCCAACAGCGACCTGAGAAGGGTGTGTTCTCCGACTACTTTGTTTTGGCCGAAATATTCCTCTAGCGTGGTTGGTCGCAGTTTCTCCGCCAGCGGCTTATCGATATTCAGTAGTGCGCGCACAGGTGTTGTATCACGCGGGGTCTTTATCAGTGTGTTCGATACAGGGGGGTCGATGCCAAACTGCCCCATCGCCTGACCTGCCCCCATCTCGTCCGGTGAATTACGTTTCATTCCTTTGCTGACAGCAGTGCTGGCAATCGGTTTATTCGATAAAAATGTATTTCGTTCACTTTGAAGTGGACCCTTATTTCTGTTGGTCTGAAACATACTGAAAACCGGAGAGGGCGGCGTGGTACCTTTCCTCGCCTCCGACGAGTCTGTCGTGTTGACTGTTGGACTAGACGCTTCGCTAGAAATGCGAGGTTTCTTGAGAGGTGGTCCGTTCTCGTCTTTACTGGTTGATGTTGGACAACTGTCATTGTTTAACAAACATCTGTCCAGATGGGCATTGATTTCTGACGCCGCGAAATCCTTAAAACAAACGGGACATTGTACTGGCTCCGCAACGCTACCTGCCACTTCGCTCGCCATGTTTTCTTTCCCGCTAAACTTGACCTCACCACGTGACCACAACACCGAAACTTTATAAAAAAAAAAAGATAATCTTTTACATTTATTATAGCAGTTAAAAAAGATCACTTAAGATTTGTGTTCACACTTGCAGCATGTGAGCCATTTCTGTCTGCCTAGGACGGGGTCAGAACTTATTTTAAGCATTATGGGATTTGTAGTTTATGGTCTGCAGATAGTGGGCTTCTGGGCTACAGTCGATAAATCAATTAAGCCACTTCAGTTTTACAAACAAAGATGCAATGGAACAGTTGACAGATGGAATAAATTAATTCTCATTTTCGCCATTATCCAAATGTATATCAACATCTCTTGCCAGGAGTAACATAGCCTAGATACATGTCTGACTGTCTGTATTTCCTCTCTTCAGCTCAGACAAGACACCCAGCAGCCATGAGAGACAGGCACCAGAGGTCCCCCTGCAGAGGAGGACAGAGAGGGCCCACCATAGTTGGGGTCTGCCAGCGCGCTGAAAGCCAGAATAACGTAGCCAAGCTGGCCTTCTTCTACTACCTGGAGACGGCGGAGACCAGGATGGCTCATAATAATGTCTAGAACAGAGCGAATGGAATGGCATCAGCTATTTGGAATGGCATCATCTGTTCGGAATGGCATCAGCTGTTTGGAATGGCATCAGCTGTTTGGAATGGCATCAGCTATTTGGAATGGCATCATCTGTTTGGAATGGCATCAGCTGTTTGTAATGGCATCAGCTGTTTGGAATGGCATCAGCTATTTGGAATGGCATCAGCTGTTTGGAATGGCATCAGCTATTTGAATGGCATCAGCTATTTGATACCATTCCACTGATTCTGGTCCAGCCATTACCAGGAGCCCATCCCCCCCAATTAAGGTGTCACCAACCTCCTGTGGTAGGCATATTATACACTGACTGTACAAAACATGAGTAACACCTTCCTAATATTGAGTTGCACCCCTTTTGCTCTCAGAGCAGCCTCAATTAGTTGGGGCATGGATTCTACAAGGTGTCGAAAGCATCCCACAGGGATGCTGGCCCATGTTGACTCCAATGCTTCCCACAGTTGTGTCAAGTTGGCTAGATTTCCTTTGGGTGGTGGACCATTATTGAAACACATGTTGAGCGTGAAAAACCAGCAGTGTTGCAGTTCTTGACACTCAAACCGGTGTGGCTGGCATCTACTACCATACCCCGTTCAAAGGCACTTAAATCTTTTGTCTTGCCCATTCACCCTCTGAATGCCACACACACAATCCATGTCTCAATTGTAAAATCCTTCTTTTACCCTGTCTCCTCCCCTTCATCTACACAGATTTGAAGTGGATTTAACAAGTGACATCAATAAGGGATCATAGCTGTCACCTGGATTCACCTGGTCAGTATATGATATGGAAAGAGCAGGTGTTCCTAATGTTTTTTACACTCCGTGTATATGGCAGATTTAATGCGTCCTTTTCTTTTGTCACGCCTATGAAGTTTATGGTTGACTGGTACCATCTAGTGTCATAGTCCCTTCACTGCAGCATGCTGCAATCTACTCTGTCACCAAGAGGGGGCTTTAACACATCCCCCCAAAAAGAACAGAACCAAGATGCAGTCTGTGTTTTAGCCACAGGGTGGCAGCTCTCTCCACTTTGAAAAAGGAGCCAATAGTTTGACTCCATACTCTGCTGTACGGTTTAGTTCGGACTTGATAAGAAACCATTATGCAGTATCCCAAAATAGAATAATATACCTGTTACATAGAATGAATTTTTGCACTATACTGCATTCTATAAGTAGTCAAAGACCAGTGGTATGGTTCACAAGCTTATAGTATAAACGCATTTTCGAGCAGTTCCTCAATTTCACCAGACAGCAAAAACTTGAATGAACTTGAAAAATATTTAACCTTTATTTAACCAGGTAGGCCAGTTGAGAACAAGTTCTCATTTACAACTGTGACCTGGCCAAGATAAAGAAAAGCAGTGCGACAAAAACAACAACACAGAGTTACACATGGGATAAGCAAATGTACAGTCAATAACACAATAGAAAAATCTATGTACAGTGTGTGCAAATGTAGTAAGATTAGGGAGGTAAGGCAATAAATAGGCCATAGTGGCGAAATAATTACAATTTAGCATTAACACTGGAGTGATAGATGTGCAGATGATGTGCAAGTAGAGATACTGGGGTGCAAAAGAGCAACAACAAAAAAAGAACAATATGGGGATGAGGTAGTTGGGTGTGCTATTTACAGATGGGCTGTGTACAGGTACAGTGATCGGTAAGCTGCTCTGACAGCTGATGCTTAAAGTTAGTGAGGGAGATATAAGCCTCCAGCTTCAGTGATTTTCCAGTCATTGGCAGCAGAGAACTGGAAGGAAAACGGCCAAAGGAGGTGTTGGCTTTGGGGATGACCAGTGAAATATACCTGCTGGAGTGCGTGCTACGGGTGGGTGTAACTATGGTGACCAGTGAGCTGAGATAAGGCGGGGCTTTACCTAGCAAAGACTTATAGATGACCTGGAGCCAGTGGGTTTGGCGACGAATATGTAGCGAGGGCCAGCCAACGAGAGCATACAGGTCACAGTAGTGGGTAGTATATGGGGCTTTGGTGATGAAATGGATGGCACTGTGATAGACTGCATCCAATTCGCTGAGTTGAGTGTTGGAGGCTACTTTGTAAATTACATCGCCAAAGTCAAGGATCGGTAGGATAGTCAGTTTTACAAGGGTATGTTTGGCATCATGAGTAAAGGAGGCTTTGTTGTGAAATAGGAAGCCGATTCTAGATTTAATTTTGGATTGGAGATGCTTAATGTGAGTCTGGAAGGAGAGTTTACAGTCTAAGCAGACACCTAGGTATTTGTACTTGTCCACATATTCTAAGTCAGAACCGTCCAGAGTAGTGATGCTAGCCGGGCGGCAATCGGTTGAAGAGCATGCATTTAGTTTTACTAGCATTTAAGAGCAGTTGGAGGCCACGGAAGGAGTATTTGAAGCTCATTTGGAGGTTTATTAACACGGTTTTCAAGTGCAGTTGATGGGGGTAGGCTGCTATTCACCAGACCAGTGAACTCTTTTGGCCTGTGGCGAATGCAAAGAAATCCAGGGTCCTTTCCAGACATGCCACGCATTGCCACGGTTGTTTTGGTATCTCTGCTGTCATGCTACCCCCCAGTGTCAGGCTGGCAGCGTTAGCCAGATGATGTGGTGCCAGCCTCCATGAACCGTGTCCTTTCACAGCCAAAATGTATCATTGTTGAACAGCTCTGCTTTGCTGATCATATGGGGGTGGGTTTTGAGGAAATCACTTTATAGAGAGATTTAACATTTTAAATACAGCTGCCTGACATTAACAGACACCCCAGGAGGGAAATAATAATAATTTATATACAGGGAATTTTGTAATGATATGCTATTTAGTGTACATTACAAATTCTCAGCCATTGGTGCGTATTGAAAGCAAATCTAATGATGTGAAGAACATGAATACAGCCCAACTAAAGAAAGTCCCCTGATAATTGTTCATTGAAGTGTAAAGGTCATGGTCCAATCAAAACACGTGAATTGCAGTGCGACATTTACAACAGTTATCCAATAGCGCTAGCTATTTACACCCGGACCCAAGTCTCCAAATTTGCAGGCTAGCTACAGAACCCCAATAATCTCAGATTTGTTTACTTGTATGTCATGTTTTGCCTCAGCTCTTGTTAGTTTTACGAGTTACTGTGATGTTTGTTGACATGTTGTTTTTATCCATTAATAATTCCCTTGCTATTATCATCACCTCTACTATGGCAACCAGTGATTTTTACCCTTGCAAACCAAGATCATTCTCATGTCTGCTGACATACTTAGCACCCAAACAGGCAACTTGTACACACATGCCAAAGAGAGCTGACTGTCTGATCAGAAAGTATACTATGGTGAAAGGGAGAGAGAGAGTGAGGGAGAAGTAGAGAGAGGCGGGGTGTCGAGAGAAGGAGAGAGAGGCGGGGTGTCGAGAGAAGGAGAGAGAGGCGGGGTGTCGAGAGAAGGAGAGAGAGGCGGGGTGTCGAGAGAAGGAGAGAGAGGCGGGGTGTCGAGAGAAGGAGAGAGAGGCGGGGTGTCGAGAGAAGGAGAGAGAGGCGGGGTGTCGAGAGAAGGAGAGAGAGGCGGGGTGTCGAGAGAAGGAGAGAGAGCGATGGAGAGAGAGAGAACGACCTCTCAGCAGGTGTGTCTCTTAGACACCCTTTGCTGTCACCTGTCACTCTTTTGTCAGTGGGTCAAACCCTCCTGTCCTTTTGGCAACATGGAGCTGAAGGGTGGGGGTTGATGGAGTTGGAGCGGTGGAGCAGAGGTAACGGTGTAGTAATGTTTGGGCGTTGCGAACCCTCTCTCGCTCTCTCCTAATCAGTGTACTGCTGCCATCTCTCTTAACCTTCCTCTCTGAAGCCTCTGAATTCTCTCTCTTCGAGAGGCTCCCGTTGGTCACTGAGATTAAAGACAGAGTGGAGACTGGAAAGAAGAGAGTGAAGAAAGGAAAGGGTAAAAGCAGGTGGAAGTAGAGGAGTGCAGCCATGGAGAGATTCTTCAAGGGCAGGGACATTTGGCTAGTGAGCAGTGTGTGTCTGATGGCTTCATACCTCTGGCACAGGCTCTGGGATTTACTCTGCTACAGGAGGACGGCTAAAGAATCCATTCCCTCTAATGTGCAGGTAGAGAAGAAGGCTTTTTGATGTCTTGTAGATAAGAGAAGTGTGGAGTCTGCTTTATGAAAGTGGTTGTTGTGAAAATGCTACTCGTTGCTATCTCACAAAGCACTGGAAAGCATGCAGCACCTGGGTCATGTGACCTACAGATGCAGGATCTTAATTTGATATCACTATTGTTCGTAAGAATTTTCCTGCGCCGCGGGAAATGTAGATGAGCTTTGTGATTTATATAAATTCACTGAAAACCCGCACTAACACACGGTTATATTAACAGTATTGTACTTTTCCCTGGTCAAATTAAAATCCTACATATTTAGGACTTTAGCTAGAAAGGCATGGCTTTGGAATGTTGCTTTTACACTATTTCAGTTTGTTCATTTCAGCAGGGCATGCTTTTACTGTAGCTTTAAAACAGTATGAAACCCCCAACAGTTCTGGCACAGATGTGATGTTCCATTGCATACATGTTTGAAGTAGAACATAGCCCACCGGTACCTGTCAGCACCATAGTAAGATATGAGAAGGCCTTAGGCATTAGAACCTTACACTTTACACGTAATATGACCACATGTTGTTTCACCAGCCTATATTTCCACTGAAAAACTTTCCAGAAATTCTGTGACAGTTGTAGATGCCCCAGCATTTCTCACTTTCAACACTAACTTAAGTGTATTTAAAAATATTTAAGGGGACAAGGCAAGCATGTTTTTGTATCATGTAGGCCTACACACTGAGAAGGAAACATAATTCTGTGTTCATTAATTTTGCCCGGAATGGTAAGAGCTTCAAGTTGATATGGACCCATGATGGAATGATGTAATGGAACATGATCTGTGGTGTCCCGGCTATGTAAGATGCAACTGAAGTATATGGAGGATAGCCCCTCAACTGGCTGGAGAGTATAAGAGTGATGTCTTTGACATTATGGACATAAACATAATGGTAAATGGGTGATTTGGAAGAGAAAAAGACCATTGAAAAGAGAGAAGCCTACAGTTATATCTCTGTCTCTCTCTTTCTCTCTGACAAGGCAGCTAGAGTAGTACAGTACAGTTTTGTAGTGGTTGTTAGCACCTGGTATCACGTTTAATATCAAATCACATTTTATTGGTCGCAGAGATTAACAACTAGTAGCGTCATTAGGAACGTAAAAAAAATAAATCACAGGACACTGTGTGAGAGTACAAAGATGCCTGCTGAAATAGTTCTGTCATACCCACAGATACCTATGTTTATACAGCCATCCCTTCTGTTTATTGACGTAATAAGACACTTGTTGTATCCTTGTTTGCCTCCTCATCTCCTCACAGTTGTTACCATGGTAAACGCAAGGCCACAAATCAGCAGTGTGTTGTGTTCACTCCAGGAAAACAATGGAGGGGGGTTTAAAAATCACACGTGGCCATGTAGTTAGAGTGGCGCCTGTCAAATGGCAGTTGTGTGGGTATGAAGCCTTTGAGATCACCCAATGTGCATCAGTGGGGGGAAAAAGGAAGCTGTGCTCTGAGGGGGAACCAGGAATAGAGTTTGTATTTTATTATTGCATCAGGTGTTGTGATACAATGCAGACAGAGGAGTGTGAACTCTTGTGGCAGCAGGGAATGGGTTTCCTCTTTAATCACCCTATCATAATCACAATACCCTCTACTGCCTGGCAGTTACCATCTGTAAATAAACATTTGCATTTGTTCTTAACTGACTTGCCTAGTTAAATAATGATTACATTTAAAAAAAAAGTTAAAATGTTTTACCATCCAGCCACCAAAAATAACTCTCCAGGGAATGTCATTGTATTTAGTTCCTCTGTACTGTGGAACTAAATACAACGACATTCCCTGGATAGTTATTTTGAAATGGCCAGGGTAGACATTCCTATCTTTCCTTGAAATTGATCTGGGAGTATAGGCCAATCTCCCTGCTTCTCTCTGTTGTCCTAATCACGTCTCTGATACCGCTGGTAACCATCACAGCTCTACTGGCTGGGTGTATTGTGTCCTGGAACATTTTGTGCCTCAGCTAAATGTCACATTCAATTACTGAGCTCAACACATTGGACGGGGCTGATTGAATGTGTGGTAGTAGTGTTGAAGAGTAATGTGAGCCGAGAAGCCCAGCAGTGAATGGGTTTTAAGCCACCTCACTGTACAATAGGCCTTTAATGTAGGAGTATGTTGGTGAAGAAGAAGTACGAGTATGTTGGCTACTACAGAAGTCATGATACATGATTCCATACTAATCACCAGTTGAATAGTTTTTCATTGCTAAAAACATTTCATTGAAATGACGTGGAAACAACATTGATTCAACCAGTGTGTGCCCAGTGGGAGGGCTCCGTCCATGTTATGGCATTGCAGCATCTGTCTTTTGTAACTGTGTACTACATCTCATTGGTCTGTACTGTTGTGCACCGGCTGTTTTTGACAGTGTCTCACTGTGTTTCTGTAAAAACAAAAGAGTAGATGGCCTCCCTCAAAGCATTCTTTTATGTAACTGAAGAAAACCAATGACAATAGATTTAGTGTAGCCTATCGTTACCCCAGAATAGTATCTCATTATCAGTCTGTGTCCTATAGTATCATAAATAGTTCAGACTCTGAACTTAGATAGCATTGAGGCTCCATAATCGCACACAGGTGAAACTTCATTGTTTTCAAATAACTGCATCCACCGATTAATCAATCTTAATCTAGGCGCTGATTTAGTTGAAGTTGATCAATGATGCAGCCAATCAGTAAAGCTTCAAAGACAAGATGGAGATCTATCACCTTCTCCTGTTGCCCTCTCTGGCATGGTATCTGGAAGATCTGCAGCACTACATGTGGCTAAGCTTCCCATATGGAACTCAGAACATCCAGTCGACTCGCTTGTTACAAATGAACAGTGTCTTCGTTTACACGGGCAGACGTATTCTGACCTTTTTTTTCACTATTTGGTCAATCAGATAGGCTCTGAAAAAGATCTGATGTGAAAAGATCTGACGGGATTGGTCAAAAGACCAATTAGTGTAAAAAATCTGAGAATTGGGCTGCCTGTGTAAACGCAGCCAGTACGGTGTCCTCTATGGTAGATGCCTTACATTTCAGACTGGCCACTATCTTCTAATCATGCCAGTGAGTAGTATTTCATTCATTGGGCTCAGTGCCCTTTTTTGATAGTTTGGCTGATAAACACAAAAACAGAGTTTTTCCCTATATGATCTAGCAATATTAAGACATTTGGCGTACCCTAACTTCTATTCCATCACTAATGAGGACTGCCCTGACTCATCAAAACCATATGATGTCCTTGGGCCAATCAGAAATGAGTCTCCCTTTAGGTTAGCTAAGAGCGCCACCTGCTGTCAAGTGTTAAGGAATACAGAATTTGATCAAGCAGAATGTGGCACTTCTAAATCACCAACTACCATTTACTTGGTATTGCATGATGAAATAGTAATGACGTCATAATAACCTAATAACACGTAATATGTCTTCTTGCACAATCAAAAAAACTTAAATGTCCTAGCAATACATATTTAGCATGAAACATAAAACGTGTTTATTGAATTTAAATTATTTATTTTACACTAAATTCTGCTCAATTTTATACTCATCTTGTCTTGGAGACACTGGCCTAGTGTTTCACCCCACTATGTTTACAGATTTTAGTCGAGAGAACGAGCGAACACTGGGGTGTCGGGAGAGGGAACAGAGGGGACGTCTCAGCTGTTAACAGGTGTTACGTTTCTTGGCTGCCACGCACATTTCTGCCCCTTACTTTCCAAGAGACAGGAATGAGAGAGAGTCGGCAGGCTGGATGGTGTGACGGGGGGGACAGGGCCATGGGAGAGGAGGGGGCTAGGTGTCCAACCACAGGCCCCCCCGGCAGGCAGCACACGACCCTGGAGCGTCCCAGGACAGTGTGTTCTGGGTGAGGGAGGCAGAGGTCCATTTATAACGGTGACGTTTGTCGCCTTGCCAAACAAACGCCCCTCTAATACCACACAGGTCGCTAAACCACACAGTATATTCCCCGGCAGAGACTGTTTATCCTGCTAAGTATAGCGCTTGGTTAAAATTAAATGTATTTATGCAGACATTAGCATTATATAGATTGTGAGTGTGCATGCAGATGTGTGTGTGTGCCACTGCTTTCACGCTTGCCCTAGTAGTGTCATGATATAAGTGCTACAGTTCTTGCTAATACTCACTACTATTAAGGAGTGTAATGTGATTTAGCAATATCAGTTGAAAGTTCTTTCCTTTCTGCATCTAACAATAGAGACAATCTGTGTCTTTTGAGTAATTGGGATGTGAAAAGAATATGTAGGAATGACAGTTTGCCTTTGCAGATTCTATTTATGTGATAAGCCTTCAGGGTATATCCATTTACCCCAATACTGTCTTGCAGCTGACCTAGAGAACTGTTTGTTCTTAGTCTGTGGACCAAGTGAATAGGTGTTCCAAATCTACAGGGTCAATCAGGACACTTGCGCACACGCTTGCGCTCACACACACTCACGCAAACACACACAAGCACACACACCCTTGTGTGCTTGTGTTGTAAATGCTCCCCACATAGCTCCTCCATTTGGCAGACATTGAGAAGGTGGGGCGGGACTTGAGTTTGGGCTCTCTGACGGCTATTTCTCTAGTTTCAATGTAAAGTGTCAGTGAGATGAACTCGATCTCTGGTTTATGTAATCAGCCCCACTACTGAAGCCTGTTACTCCTCCAGCCCCCACCCACAGTTAAATGGCCTTACAGTGCCCCTGGCCTAGAGTGATATGAAGCGCTATTACTGTGAAGCCATATTGACTTTAGGGGTAGATCTGAACACTGTTCTCCATATCTGGGAAAGCTTTCACAGTTTTTCTCAGTGTTTTGTGGTGCGCTACTTCGAGATGCAGTTTACCGCATGCTCCTCCTAGGCCTGTATTGGAGGACAGACATATTTGGGTAAATAATATCCACTGTATATTCTTCAGAGCTCTATATTCTCAGATGTACTATTGAGTGCCACTGTTGATCAACCACAGTGTTAAATTTAATTAGTCAGTAGTGTGAGTATTTGAATATCCGAAGTTGATTTATGAGCAATGTGTGTGCTGTGCAATAATCCTCTGAGGCAGCCTTGACTTTCCTTTCCCCTTGCTCACTTGCCGGCCAGCTCAATGGAAATGTTTTACTCCATGAAAGTGTTGCATGCGTAAGGTAAGGTAACCCTCTATGCTTCTCAAAGTGACACTAGCTGAGCCGAATGACCTACATTGTCGAAATTCATCTGTTGGCGTCCAAGGACAGGTGCGAGTCCTGCAAATGCGAGGCCGGCTAATCTGGATGTCTCCTTAGCTGTATCATTTCTGAATCTAGGACGGGCTTGGAGGGCATTAGTTGGCACACGTGTCAATGATACAACAATCATTTAAAGTGTCCTCTTTGTTGAATTGAAGTTGTATGGTTAAAAATATATTATCTATCTACCACTGAACAAAACTATACATTCACCATGTAAAGTGTTGGTCTCATGTTTCATGAGCTGAAATGAAAGATCCCAGAAATGTTCCATATGCACATGAAGCTTATTTCTATAAAATGTTGTGCACATATTTGCTTACATCCCTTTTAGTGAGCATTTCTCCTTTGCCAAGATAATCCATCCACCTGACAGGTGTAACATATCAAGAAGCTGATTAAACAGCATGATCATTACACAGGTGCACCTTCTGCTGAGGACAATAAAAGTCCACTCTAAAATGTGCAGTTTTGTCACACAACACAATGCCATAGATGTCTAAAGTTTTGAGGGAGCGTTCAATTGGCATGCCAGAGAATTGAATGTTAATTTCTCTACCATAAGCTGCCTCCAACGTCATTTTAGAGAATTTGGCAGTATGTGGGGCCTAGGATCAAGCCTTGGAGTACTCCCTTGGTGACAGGCAGTGGCTGAGACAGCAGATGTTCTGACTTTATACACTACACTCTTTGAGAGAGGTAGTTAGCAAACCAGGCCAAAGAACCCTCAGAGACACCAATACTCCTTAGCCGGCCCACAAGAATGGAATGGTCTACCGTATCAAAAGCTTTGGCCAAGTCAATAAAAATAGCAGCACAATATTGCTTAGCGTCACGACTTCCGCCGAAGTTGGTCCGTCTCCTTGCTCGGGCGGTGTTCGGCAGTTGACGTCACCGGCCTTCTAGCCATCGCCGATCCACTTTTAATTTTCCATTTGTTTTGTCTTTGTTTTACACACCTGGTTCTAATTCTCCAATTACTTGTTCATTATTTAACCCTCTGTTCCCCCATGTTTTTTTGTGAGTGATTGTTTGTATGTATACGGTCCGTTATTGTGGGCTAGTTTATTGTGTTGTATTTATTGATTCCTTGAGTAAATTACGTTCCTTACTCATATCTGCTGTCCTGCGCCTGACTCCTCCACACCAGCTACACACAGGCCGATTACACTTAGAATCAAGGGCAATGGTGACATCATTGAGGACCTTTTAAGGTTGCAGTGACACATCCATAACCTGAGCTGAAACCAGATTGCATACCCGAGAGAATACTATAGACATCAAGAAAGCCAGTCAGTTGATTATTGACAGGTTTTTCCAACACTTTTGATAAACAGGGCAAAATAGAAATAGGTCTATAACAGGTAGGAACAGCTTGATCTCTCCCTTAACATAAAGGATAAACCGTGGCTGCCTTCCAAGCAATGGGAACCTCCCCAGAAAGGAGAAACAGGTAAAAAAAGGTTGGAGATAGGCTTGGCGATGATAGGGGCAGCAACCTTAAAGAGGAAAGGGTCTAAACCATCTGATCCAGATGCTTTTTTGGGGTCAAGTTTAAGGAGCTCCTTTAGCAGCTCGGACTCAGTGACTGCCTGCAGGGAGAAACTTTGTAGCTGTGCAGGGGAAAAAGAGGGAGAATCATCGGTGATAGTCCCATTAGAAGGGGTGGGAGATGAGGAAATGTTGGACGGGCAAGGAGGCATGGCTGAGTCAAATAGGAATCCTGACTTAACAAAAAGGCGATTAAAGTGCCCAGCCATGTGTCAATAAAAACCACATCATCAACATTAAGGAACATGGCCAGCTGTGAGGAGGAGGGTTTATTCTCCAGATCTTTAACCGTTTTCCAGAACTTCTTGGGGTTAGACTCACAGAGAGAGAACTACTCCTTAAAGTTACAAACTTTAGCCTTCCGGATAGCCTGAGTGCACTTATTTCTCATTTGCCTGAACGATAGCCAGTCAGCCTGAGTATGCGTGTGCCGAGCCTTTCGCCAAATGCAATTCTTGAGGTGGAGTAACTCTGCAAGATCACGGTCAAACCAGGGGCTGAACCTATTTTTAATTATAATTTTCTTTATGGGGGCGTGTTTGTAAACAATACCACAGAAAATATAAAAAAAGAAGGTCCAAGTATCTTCGACAGGATCAAGCTGATTCTATACCATTTCACAGAGGCCAGCTCATGAAGGAAGGCTTGCTCATTAAAGGTTTTTAGCAAGTGTCTATGACAAATCAGGAAATGTCGTTTCAATAAGCAGCCATTACAGACACAGGCTGTAAAACAGTGATCGCTAAGGTCATTACAGAAAACACCAGACTGATATCTATTAGGATTATTTGTGAGAATAACATCGAGGAGAGTAGTCTTTTCTCGGTGTTTGGAGTCATACTTTGTGGGATTGGTAATAATCTGAGAAAGATTTAGGGAGTCCCATTGCTTTAGGACTTGGGCAGGTGGTTTAAGCATGTCCCAGTTTAGGTCTTACCTAGCCGGACAAATTCAGGCTTAGTGTAAGGGGCCAGGAGAGAGCTTAGGGCAGGTAGAGTACAGGCCGGTGCTGATGGAGGACGATAGCACCCAGCAACAGACAACAAAGAGCTTTGAAAGTTTAATGCTTAAAACCAGCAAATCAAATTGTTTGGGGACAGACTTGGTGGAGACAACCGAGCACTGAAGGTGATCCTTGGTAAAGATTACCACTCCCCCACCTTTGGAAGATCTGTCTTGACGAAAAAGGATATAACCAGAAAGGTTGACATCAGTATTCAAAACGCTCTTCCTTAACCATGTCTTAGTAATGACCAACACATCTGGATTGGAGCTGTGAACCCACACTTTCAATTGATCCATTTTTGGTAATAAGCTTCTAGTGTTAACGTGCAGAAAACCAAGGCTTTTAGGAGAGCAGAAATCAGTGAAGCAGATATCAGAGCACAAGTCAGAATTGGGGCTTACAACAGTAGATGGGCCAGGGTGTACATGCACATCAACAGTAATATAATCAAGGCATGGCATAGTACAGGGAGAGCTCTGCAGTGCTGATTTATGACATCTGAATGTGCATCAGATGGCAACAAGATCATATTGTACAGCTTTTTCATCAGGTAACAAGAATCCAAAGCCGGTGAGTGGTGGTTAGAATAGGATGGGAGGCCAAAAGTCAGTGTAACCAATAGTGAGTCAGAGTCCCGAGTGTGGAAACAAACATAGTCTGTCCCACGGTTGGGTAAAGAAAGTATGCAGGAGTCATGAGGCAAATTAGCAAAATGCACAAGAAAAAAATCAAATCTATAACAACTTGGGACTAGTCATTGTAAGTTCAGAGTCACTCGCCCCAACAGTGCGTGTGTGCTGGAGGCGAGCGAAAGCTCGAGAGGGGTGAGTGTGGTGGGGTTACCTGTACCAGACGGGGAGATTCGGCCAGGGCAGACGGTGAACAGATCGCAAGGTGGAATACAAGCAGCAGTGCAGCAGGCAACGTGAGTAGGTGTCACACCCACTTGGGAGAAGCTTTTATTTATGGAGGCAGATTCCTTGTAGAAAATGCCAGTGAATGGTCTTTGAACATCAGGAGGGGGCTTCAGAGGACGCTTCAAAGGCTCCTGCCACTTGTTGGGCCCAAAGGCCACGACACCTTTTACTTCACACCTTGGTGCTAATTGAATTTGTATCTGGTCTGTCCTTGCAAGCCTGGGAGCCTTAACTCAGCATTCAGTCCCCATAAAGTCAAATATATCATTGTAATGTACTTTCTTTTTCTTTCTTTTTTTCCTTTTCTTTTTCTTCTTTGCTTTCAAAATAGCATCAGACCAAACACTACTCACACAGTTCCAGGTTGGATGGTGTCGTCAGGTATCTGCTTATATGAACTGTAACTCAGGAAAATCTTTGAAAATGTTGCATATTGCGTTCAGTATATATATGAATAACATAATATGTTTATCTATAGATAGAGTATTTTTCCCGTAGCCCTTCCCTGCAGTCAAATCGCCCTCTAGTGGCCTCATGGGTGTTATGCTTTTGATATTTTTCATAATTGATCAACATAATTTAAAAGAAAACATCTGAAAATCTGGTGTTTCTTTGTCAAACTCTTCTGAGATGTATATAGTGTAATATTGGGATGCAAACTCAAAATTGAATACATTTCAACTCTATATCTGACATGGTACAGAGGTGTCTTCTTTTGGTTAAGACCATAATCATGTGTGTGAGGTGTATACCTTTGATTTAAAGTAGATTTGTTTAAGACTTACCAAGAAACACAGAATCATATCATTTGTTTTGGTACTGCTCATATGAAGCTCGTGTTTTGGGCACAGGTCCAGGAATGATTGAAGAATTGCAACATTTACCTGGAGATAACTCTGCAGATAGCACTACTGGGTGATTTGAAAAGTCATAGTCAATCGATCAATAATACTTTTAGCAAAACATTTTATCTTTAATTTACAATCTGTAGAAACTATGAGAATAGAAAGGTTCAGAATTTTTGTAAAACATCGCAGCACAGTTGAAAAATATATGGCAAGTAGAAATCCAATATGGATGGTGTTAAGAGAGAGATGGGAGAGGTTGAGGGGAGCTGAAGGGTGGGATTAATAACAACAAGATAACTAATGTAAAATATACTGTGTCCGTAAAATACATATACAGTAGGTTCAGGACTTTGGTGAAACAGCACAGTTGAAAAATCTATGGCAAATAGACATTTTTTTGGTGTGGGAAGTGTGTGTGATGGTGTGGGAAGGATCTGACTTGATGTGTTAGTCAGAGGAGAGACACAGTATTATCATGGCTGTCACCCTTCTCCAAGACTGGATGGTCTTCAGAAATAGATGGGAGGGGTTGAGGGTAGCTGAAGGATAGAAGTAAAAGCAAACAAAGGATAACTATAGTTAAATAGATTGTGTCTGTAAAATTGACAGTGCATGTCAGGGCAAAAACCAAGCGATGAGGGCAAAGGAATTGTCCGTAGAGCTCCGAGACAAGATTGTGTCGAGGCACAGATCTGGGGGAAGATACCAAAACATTTATGCAGCATTGAAGGTCCCCAAGATCATGGTGGCCTCCATAATTCTTAAATGGAAGAAGTTTGGAACCGCCAAGGTTCTTCCTAGAGCTGGCCGCCCAGCCAGTCTGAGCAATTGGGGGAGAAGGGCCTTGGTCAGGGATTTGACCAAGAAACTAATGGTCACTCTGACAGAGCTCCAGAGTTCCTCTGTGGAGATGGGAGAACCTTCCAGAAGGACAACCATCTCTGCAGCACTCCACCAATCAGGCCTTTATGGTAGAGTGGCCAGACAGAAGCCACTTCTCAGTAAAAGGCACATGACACCATGCTTGGAGTTTTCCAAAAAACACCTAAAGGACTCTGACCATGAGAAACAAGATTCTCTGGTCTTTTTGGCCTGAATGCCAAGCGTCAAGTCTGGAGGAAACCTGGCACCATCCCTACGTTGAAGCATGGTGTTGGCAGCGTCATGCTGTGGGGAGGTTTTTCAGCGGCAGGGACTGGGAGACTAGTCAGGATCAAGGGAAAGATGACCGGAGCAAAGTACAGAGAGATCATTGATGAAAACCTGCTCCAAAGTCCTCAGGACCTCAGACTGGGGCGAAGGTTCACCTTCCAACAGGACAACGACCCTAAGCACACAGCCAAGACAACACAGGAGTGGCTTCGGGACAAATATCTGAATGTCCTTGAGTGGCCCAGCCAGAGCTAGGACTTGAACCCGGTTGAACATCTTTGGAGAGACCTGAAAATAGCTTTGCAGCAACGCTCCCCGTCCCACCTGACAGAGTTTGAAAGGATCTGCAGAGAAGAATGGGAGGAACTCCCCAAATACAGGTGTGCCATGCATCATACACAAGAATACTCTATGCTGTAATTGCTGCCAAAGGTGCTTTAACATAGTACTGAGTAAAGGGTCTGAATACTTATGTAAATGGGATATTTCAGTTTTTTGATTGTAATAAATCTGCAAAAAACTCTAAACCTGTTTTTGCTTTGTCTTTATGGCTTATTATGTGTAGATTGATGAGGGGATTAAACTATATAATCCATTGTAGAATAAGGCTGTAACGTAACGAAATGTGGAAAAAGTCAAAGGGTGTCACGGTTGTCGTAGGAAGAGGCGGACTAAAATGCAGCGTGTGTGTTTTATTTCAGCGCGAAACTATGTGATACATAAACAATAAACTGAACTAACAAAAACAACAAACCGTGACGCAGAGGTGAAACATACACTACTCAAAGATAATCTCCCACAAACCCAGGTGGAAAAAAACCCTACTTAAGTATGATCTCCAATTAGAGACAACAAGGACCAGCTGCCTCTAATTGGAGATCATCCCAAACAAAACCAACATAGAAATACAAAACTAGAACATGAACATAGAAATACAAAACATAGAAAAACACCCCCTGTCACGCCCTGACCTATTCTACCTTAGAAGATAACATCTTACTATGGTCAGGACTTGACAAAGGGTCTGAATACTTTCCGAAGGCACTGTAAGCTGGAAGTAGAAGCCTAAGTGTTGTTGTTCATTAGTTTACTCCAATTAGGGGAGGGGGGGTAGAGTTAGTGGAAAATAAAAAAGGAAAATATATTGTAAAAATATGTATGTATATTTGTGTGTGTGTGTGTATATATATTTAAAAAACATGTTTTTAAATTGAACCTTTATTTAACTAGGCAAGTCAGGTAAGAACAAATTCTTATTTACAATTACGGCCTACCGGGGAACAGTGGGTTAACTGCCTTATTCAGGGGCAGAACGACAGATGTGTACCTTGTCAGCTCGGGAATTCGATCCAGCAACCTTTCGGTTACTGGCCCAACGCTCTAACCACTAGGCTACCTGCCACCCCAACTCATATGTGTATGAGTGTATATACAGTACCAGTCAAAAGTTTGGACACACCTACTCATTCCAGGGTTTTTCTATATTTTTACTATTTTCTAACATTGTAGAATAATAGTGAAGACTTCAAAACTATGAAATAACACATATGGAATCATGTAGTAAACAAAAAAGTGTTAAACAAACCAAAATATATTTTATATTTGAGATTCTTCAAAGTAGCCACCCTTTGCCTTGATGACAGCTTTGCGCACTCTTGGCATTCTCTCAGTCAGCTTCTTGAGGTAGTCAGCTGGAATTAATTTCAAGTAACAGGTTTGCCTTGTTAAAAGTTAATTTGTGGAATGTCTTTCCTTCTTAATGGGTTTGAGCCAATCAGTTGTGTTGTGACAAGGTAGGGGTGGTATACAGAAGGTAGCCCTATATGGTAAAAGACCAAGTCCATATTATGGCAAGAACAGCTCAAATAAGCAAAGAGAAAAGACAGTCCATCATTACTTTAAGACATGAAAATCAGTCAATCTTGAACATTTCAAGAACTTTGAAAGTTTCTTCACTTGCAAAAATCATCAAGCGCTATGATGAAACCGCCTCAGAGTTACCTCTGCTGCAGAGGATAAGTTCATTAGAGTTACCATCCTCAGATTCCAGCCCAAAAAATTGCTTCACAGAGTTCAAGTATCAGACACATCTCAACATCAACTGTTCACTGTGTGAATCAGGCCTTCATGGTCAAATTGTTGCAAAGAAACCACTACTAAAAGACACCAATAATTAGAAGAGACTTGCTTGGGCCAAGAAACACTCACAATAGACATTAGACCATTGGAGATCTGTCCTTGAGTCCAAATTTGACCGCCATATCTTTGTGAGACGCAGAGTAGTTGAACGGATGATCTCTGCATCTGTGGTTCCCACCGTGAAGCATGGAGGAGGAGGAGGGATAGTGTGGGGGTGCTTTGCTGGTGAAATTGTCTGTGATTAATTTAGAATTCAAGACACTCTTTACCAGCATGGCTACCACAGCATTCTGCAGCAATAGGCCATCCCATCTGGTTTACGCTGAGTGGGACTATCATTTGTTTTTCAACAGATCACTGACCCAAAACAGACCTCCAGGCTGTGTAAGGGCTATTTAACCATGGAGAGTGATGGAGTGCTGCCTCAGATGACCTGGCCTCCACAATCACCTGACCTCAACCCAATTGAGATGGTTTGGGATAAGTTGGACCGCATAGTGAAGGAAAGGCAGTCAACAAGTGCTCAGCATATGTGGGAACTTCTTCAAGACTGTTGGAAAAGCATTCCTCATGAAGCTGGTTGAGAGAATGCCAAGAGTGTGCAAAGCTGTCATCAAGGAAAAGGGTAGCTACTTTGAAAAATCTAAAATACAAAATATATTTGGATTTGTTTAACACTTTTTTGGTTACTACATGATTCCATATGTGTTATTTCATAGTTTTGATGTCTTCACTATTATTTTACAATGTAGAAAATAGTAAAAAATAAAGAAAAACCCTTGAATGAGTCGGTGTGTCCAAACTTTTGACTGGTACTGTATATATTTCAAAAGATATACACTGCTCAAAAAAATAAAGGGAACACTAAAATCACACATCCTAGATCTGAATGAATGAAATAATCTTATTAAATACCTTTTTCTTTACATGGTTGAATGTGCTGACAACAAAATCACACAAAAATAATCAATGGAAATCCAATTTATCAACCCATGGAGGTCTGGATTTGGAGTCACATTCAAAATTAAAGTGGAAAACCACACTACAGGCTGATCCAACTTTGATGTAATGTCCTTAAAACAAGTCAAAATGAGGCTCAGTAGTGTGTGTGGCCTCCACGTGCCTGTATGACCTCCCTACAATGCCTGGGCATGCTCCTGATGAGGTGGCGGATGGTCTCCTGAGAGATCTCCTCCCAGACCTGGACTAAAGCATCCGCCAACTCCTGGACAGTCTGTGGTGCAACGTGGCGTTGGTGGATGGAGCGAGACATGATGTCCCAGATGTGCTCAATCGGATTCAGGTCTGGGGAACGGACGGGCCAGTCCATAGCATCAATGCCTTCCTCTTGCAGGAACTGCTGACACACTTCAGCCACATGAGGTCTAGCATTGTCTTGCATTAGGAGGAACCCAGGGCCAACTGCACCAGCATATGGTCTCACAAGGGGTCTGAGGATCTCATCTCGGTGCCTAATGGCAGTCAGGCTACCTCTGGCGAGCACATGGAGGGCTGTGCGGTCCCCCAAAGAAATGCCACCCCACACCATGACTGACCCCCCGCCAAACCGGTCATGCTGGAGGATGTTGCAGGCAGCAGAACGTTCTCCACGGCGTCTCCAGACTCTGTCACGTCTGTCACATGTGCTCAGTGTGAACCTGCTTTCATCTGTGAAGAGCACAGGGCGCCAGTGGCGAATTTGCCAATCTTGGTGTTCTCTGGCAAATGCCAAACGTCCTGCACGGTGTTGGGCTGTAAGCACAACCCCCACCTGTGGACGTCGGGCCCTCATACCACCCTCATGGAGTCTGTTTCTGACCGTTTGAGCAGACACATGCACATTTGTGGCCTGCTGGAGGTCATTTTGCAGGGCTCTGGCAGTGCTCCTCCTGCTCCTCCTTGCACAAAGGTGGAGGTAGCGGTCCTGCTGCTGGGTTGTTGCCCTCCTACGGCCTCCTCCACGTCTCCTGATGTACTGGCCTGTCTCCTGGTAGCGCCTCCATGCTCTGGACACTACGCTGACAGATACAGCAAACCTTCTTGCCACAGCTCGCATTGATGTGCCATCCTGGATGAGCTGCACTACCTGAGCCACTTGTGTGGGTTGTAGACTCCGTCTCATGCTACCACTAGAGTGAAAGCACCGCCAGCATTCAAAAGTGACCAAAACATCAGCCAGGAAGCATAAGAACTGAGAAGTGGTCTGTGGTCACCACCTGCAGAACCACTCCTTTATTGGGGGTGTCTTGCTCATTGCCTATAATTTCCACCTGTTGTCTATTCCATTTGCACAACAGCATGTGAAATTTATTGTCAATCAGTGTTGCTATCTAAGTGGACAGTTTGATTTCACAGAAGTGTGATTGACTTGGAGTTACATTGTGTTGTTTAAGTGTTCCCTTTATTTTTTTGAGCAGTATATATGGAGGATTGGATATGATCCAGACAATTATATTGGTGGAAGCTACAATCTATCTGCAATATTAAAGCTGATATACCACATACATTTTTTATAATTAAATAAACACTCTGTGACCCTGATTTAGCCCAGTGCAGTAAAAGGTTAAATGCATGCCTTTTGTATTATAGTTTATGGCAGTTTTGTATGCTAACATATTCTGTATACAGTACATGACAAAATGTATCCAAAAAGGCTTTGGAAAACCCTTTTCTGCAAACATCTAGGCCAAACTAAATGATCCTATTCCCTTTTTCAGGTTCAATAAGCAGTGATTGTGACTTTGTATTGATGACGTGCATATGTCTGTTTTTACACTTTCTTTCCGTTGATGCAAAGTACATACCGTATATCCCAGATGGACCACTTCATCAAGCATGTTTTGATAGGTTTATAGGGTACACTGTTGAGGGGTCCAATTACCAGGCCCTATGTTAAAATGTATCCTTAACTGTCTTATCTCTGTATGAGTAGGCTAAGTGTGTGTGATGGTGTGGGAAGGATCTGACTTGATGTGTTAGTCAGAGGAGAGACACAGTGTTATCATGGCTGTCACCCTTCTCCTATTTAAGCACAGAGGCTAAAGACCTTAAGCTCTTTCTCAGCCAGGGGACTACAGGCTACAATCTGAACCTTTTTCTTGCTCCCCCACTGGGTGGGCGCTAGTTATTGCTGTTTCGCAGCCAGCAAAGAGCTTTCCGTAGCAATATACAGTGCATATTCAGACCCCTTGTCTTTTTTCACATTTTGTTACGTTACAGCCTTATTCTAAAATGTATGAAATATTTTTTTCCCTCATCAGGTAGCCTAGTGGTTAGAGCATTGGGCCAATAACTGAAAGGTTGCTGGATAAAATCCCTGAGCTGACAAGGTAAAAATCTATCGTTCTGCCCCTGAACAAGGCCGTTAACCCACTGTTCCCCCATAGGCCGTCATTGTAAATAAGAAAGTGTTCTTAACTGACTTGCCTAGTTAAATAAAAGTAAAACATTTTTAAAATAAATCAATCTCTACACAATACATTTTTGTAATTTTTGCAAATGTATCATTATTTTTTAAACTTTATTTACATAAGTATTCAGACCCTTTGCTATGAGACTTGAAATTGAGCTCAGGTGCATCCTTTTTCCATTGATCATCCTTGAGAGCACACAGCCAAGACAACACAGGAGTGGCTACGGGACAAGTCTCTGAATGTCCTTGATTGGCCCAGCCAGAGCCCGGACTTGAACCCAATCAAACATCTCTGGAGAGACCTGAAATAGCTGTGGAGAGACGCTCCCCATCCAACCTGACAGAGCTTGAGAGGATCTGCAGAGAATGGGAGAAACTCTCCAAATACAGGTGTGCCAGGCTTGTAGCATCATACCCAAGAAGGCTAGAGGCTGTAATCGCTGCCAAAGGTGCTTCAACAAAGCTCTGAGTTATACATTTTCTATGCATTTGCAAAAATTTATAAAAACTGTTTTTGCTTTGTCATTATGGGGTATTGTGTGTAGATTAAGGAACTTAAAAAAAATCAATTTTAGAATAAGGCTGTAACGTAATAAAATGTGGAAAAAGTTAAGGGGTCTGAATACTTTCTGAATGCTCTGTACGACTGACTGTCTTACATACTGAGACTCAATACTCACATGCAGTTATTTCCCTGATGTTATCACAATCATTCTTTTTCCAGCCTCTTGTAAACACTGCGAAGCTGTTAATTACTATGCCAGTCATTAATAAGGATCTAATTTAAAAAGTTCCCTTTTTGCAAACACAGCTGTTCTGTGTGAGTGGCACTTTTGACATGATTGTTGGATATTTTGAGTTGACGTAAAAATGTCCCTGACCGCTTATAAATAAAACAGGTCAGTGGCCCCCCTCTCCATCTGTAAGCACCTGTTCAGGCTAATCATGGTGAAACCACCAAGTGAGACTGAAAAGTCTATAACCATTTACATGGAAATAAAGTAAAAAACTTAACAAAGTGTCTAGCGTTGTTCCAGACAACTTTCCACTCTGCCTCAGAGAGAGAAACTGTGTACACTGGCCATTTTGACACTTGGCAGGTGGGCCAGAGACTGGCTACGGTGGTGGGCTTAACATTTAAAGGCGCTCAGATGTCTGACAGCCCCTCCAGAGCCAAACTGCTGCCCCTCACGGCCTCTCACAGCCCCCCGCCCCCCTGGCCGGTCCCCTGCTGACGTTGGCTGTGCCGTTTACATTTAGGTAGACAGGCTTATTCCATTCTTAATACCACCTCCAGTAAGAAGAGCAGAGGTGTCAAGCAGTAGGTGAGAGACAGGGACAATCTCACGACTGGATGACTGTTAAGTCAGAACTCTAAAGGTGTTTCCACGAGTTACACTGACAGTTACTGGCTGTTTGTTTTCACTCTTTATGGATTTTAATTTAGTTAGTTTGATTTTCTTCATTTTTGTTGTTGATAAATTTGCGTTTTATTCACATATCCGTCGTTAAATCAGCTTGTCTGTACAGTTGAAGAGGAGCACATAGGGATAAGGCTGGCTGCGTTTTTCAAAAAAGTTGTCCCGTCTGTCACTCGGACATTGGTCATCAACCTTTCTGTGACCCTTTTTCTGTCTCGATTGGGTGTCCTAACGTGATTCGGTCATGAGTTCAAAGATAGTGAACTCTAACTCAACCCCTGGAAAGCCAAGCACAATGGATAACCTAACCGACTGCACTGGTGCCGGCTTGGACCTCATTCAGAATCGCATTGAGTCTCTGAGCAGTAAGATGGACAGGCTCATCAACATCCAGGAGAAGGTCCTCAATCGGCTGGACGGAATAACCCAGGACATCGATGGTATCGAGAGGGACGTGGAAACTCTGAAGGTGGACAACGAGGAGATCCATATACCTGCAAGAGCCCTAACTCTTCCCCTGGCTCAAACCCAGGGTACAGGTGTGGTGGGCGAGGTGAGAGAGATGTGTCATGAGATGAGCTCCATCATGATGGCGTTGGACCAGCGCTCAGAGAAGCAGGCTGAGAAGCTGGACGGGATGGAGAATCTGGTCCTCAGCATCCAGCAGGTCATCAGATTCATCGGGGAGACGGTGAAGAGCTCCCGGGTTATGGAGATGATGTTTATGCGTCCTGCAGCACGCACGGCCTCCAAGTCCAAAGACAGTAAGGGCAAGGTGGACGTTAAGAGGCAATCGTCTGCAGAAAAGAGCGAGAGCTCAATTACTAAGAAGACCGACAAGGTGAGACTGGAAGCTCAAACTGCACTAACCAAAGAGGTGTGTTTGTGCAGGTCTATGTAGACTGTATTAAGGGTTCTTTATTAAGCCACTTTATGAACTCTTTACTCAACAACACTCTGGATTATGTTCATGTGAATGTAATATAAAACACTTGTGTTCAGGTGTTAATTTAGAATGGATTGATGTTATGGATGTTTTGATGGGCAACGTAGGTTAGATGAATTGCTAGGTTCACTGTTTCCTCATGCTCCTGCAAATTACATGTCCTTCAAAAATGTGCACATTGTATTCAGGCTCGGAGATAAGGTGCTCCATGTTTCCATGTTTGGTTTTTGATTTGGTTTAGTTTTATGACGTTGGCACTGAAGAGGAAAATGTTCAGAGCAGCAAAGCTGGCGTGTCAAGTGGAGATCTGTTTCCTAAGGAAGGATTGTGGCTTGGCTCATGCTATTTTTCCTCATGAAGTGGTAGAAGATGTGTCAAAGCAATATGACTTTGGGACATAGCGATCTCCACTGCTTGTATAGTGCCATGCAGAGCACGCCATATTGTATGGAAAGAGCCAAAGCTTTGACACTTATACCCAGTGTTGAAATTGGTGGGGAACATTCCACCACCTCATGATCAAGTACAGTGGTATACGAAAAACAACATCTGTTTACAATGCTCAACAAAAAGGACTCAAATTTGCCCCCACCTTTCACCACCTACAGTAATACACGTATTTCCCTGCTCATACTGTACATTAGCCTACATTCTACCCTACATTGTCCCACATTCTCTTCTACATTCCTCTTTGGCCTATAATGTGGCCACCGGCATCTGGGGTGCTGAGGGTAAGGACACCCTGGAGGGGGGGTTCTCCCCCCTCTCTCTTTCTCTCTGTCACTCTCACTATCTCTGTCTCTCCCTCTCTTGTTTTCTGTATGTCTTTCTCTCTATTGCAGTATCTCTCTCTCACCCTCTCAGTCCTGTAGTGGCATGTTGAGAGGTCCCAGCGTGGATATACTGTAGACCTACTATGGTTTCAGTGATGTGTATTGAGTTCTGTTACCTATATGTGCATTACAATTCAGAGCATCCCCCATGTACATTATTTACCTCCATTGTTTCAGATAAAGCTATTCATAACTCTTTATTAGCAATCCAGCCATGGTAACTGTGTCAAACAGCCATTGATTTAAAGGGTCTAGTAAATGATTGTTCTTCACACTGCGTGCTACATTTGAGGCTGGCATAGAGGCTGGCACAGAGGCTGGCACTGCTTCAGATGTGAGTGGCTCAAAATAAGCAGGAGATGATTGACCTGTATAGGACAGTGTGTTTTTAATGGTGGAGTGGTTGTACCCTGTAGATGTTTTATTCAGGTGATCGGTCTTACTTGGGATGGAGGATTGAGCCAGTAAAATAAAATATCTTAATTTGAACAGTTTCTCACAGCAGTTAAATAATCCTGCAGCAACAGGAATGTAAATTATTATGTGGGTTATAATTCGAGGACATTTTTGTAGGGGTTGAGTCTGAAATTCTAAAGTGGAAATTAAAAACATTTTAAGCCTAATTAAACCTGGCATGTACTATACATTTGCACTTCTTGCTACGCAGGAAAGTTCTCTGTGACAACAGAGTGATCAAATTAAGATATTACATCTGTATGTACTAGCAAGCATGTGAAACTAGTTAACGACTCAATGATCTTAGGGAAGTAACTAGAAGCATTTGGTACTGGACTGATTAGGTTACAGAAAGAGAATAATTTGAATCATAATGTCAACTGTCCAGTGCACTGGGTTAAGTAGTCCAAGCACAATGAGTAGCACTGTTAATGTTGTAGAAGGTTAACTTAAACCCAAATCCTCTAGGTTTAAGTCCCAGTCACTTCCTTCCAACTTCAACAAGCACTTCAAGTTGTTGATTCAATGTGACCAGCAGTAACACACTGAGAGTGGTCTTAGACACAGAGACACTGAAGGTCAATGGCTAGTACTGTTTGGTATTAAAGCCTTAAGCGGGACTTATATGTACCTCAAAGCCAGTTATCATCCCTTTCCATTACTGGCATGAGTGTGGATGCCAGTTTGGTATCTGTTTTCATGCCCAGGGTCTATTACCTGCAAGCAGAGACCAACTCATATAGATGGTGAATGAGATACATTGTAGTGTAAGAGTTTCCACATGCCATGGTGTATAGTAGTGTAGAGTATGTGTACTAGGAAATTAGGAAAGCGGTTCTGTAAATAGGTACTGGTACAGTATCTGATAATTGTAATGTATTCAGACCCTTATTTGGTGAGTTATAAGAGTCCATAAGAGGTTATTCATATTTCAACACAGTTCTAGCACAAAACCTCAAACTACGATACAGACTTGACATTTTCAGCTTGATTTGAGGTTAGAACTCGAACAGCAACTAAGTGGTCATATAAGTCCACACGTAAGGGCGTACATACCTCTGTGATTGTCTATTGGCTACTGTATGACTCAGATCACCAGGAATTCTCGTTGTCGTCAGAGCTCTTGGCAGGCGGTGGCTCCAGCCTCCGGCCGTCTCCATTCACCTCTAAGGTGTGAGATGACTGTCAACCACAGACATTTGTCAATGTGGTCCCCCACACACACACACCACACAAACCGCACACATATCGTACCACTGTAGAAATCCCCATCCTCAAAATATCTCCTCTGCCTTACTACTGAGCAGTGCTTACCTCACAACCAATAACACATCTTCAGACATTTTTTAAGATGTTGACCTGCTCATTAAAGGACTGGAGTGTTTACTATAGTACTGGGTAGCCCCTCGGGTTCGAAGTCTGTTTGAGAAGACTTGTTTAGTTGGTTGCGGGCAATTTCTCCGCTCAGGGTCAGTATTGCATTCCATCGCTCACTGTGACAAGTGATAAACTATAAATTCACAGCCTCGCACATATGTACCAACCTATCTATACATCTGCTGTGGACAATCAACATCATGCTTTGACTGAAACAAGTTTGGCTTTGTAGTTTGTATTAATACAGTACCAGGATGCTAACTTGAATAAAACAACTAATCAGGCTAGGCTATATGTTTTGATGGTTACATTAATGCTTCTTTCATCTTCAACATCACATTCAGTCATTCATTTTATTAATTTCACATATTGTAACAAGTGTTTTCATTTTTCATACTGTCAAATGGTCATGTTCATTTGTAACCTACCTCTCTCACTACCACTCACCTTCCTCCTTACCCTCTCTAACAGTGTCATAATCCATCTCATGTTGCGTACCATTCACCATTGTCCAACTAGCATTGCCATGTCTGTCTCCTTAACAGAAAACTACCTCTACTAAAGCCACTAAAGGGACTCAAGGGACGATAACCACTAAATGTGAACCCAAACCTAGTAGACCGGAGACTACTCACAGTCACAAGACAACAAAGCTCCACGGACCAAAGCATTTTCTCACAATCCGCAAACTCTGCGGAAACTTTGTACGTGTAAACTTGCTCACAGAAAACATGTTTATCATGAAGTTTCTGTGCAGTAAATATTGTAATTACATAGCGGTAGCGGTTTCAGGGAAATATACATATTTTACCTAGTTTTGAAGAATGTTGAAATGTAGACCAAATGCAGAACGTGATGATCTTATCTTTCGTTCTTCCCTTCCTTTAGTCAAAAGATCACAAGGCGAAGGATGGGAAGGAGAAGTCGAGTCTGAGCACAAAGGGTCTGAAAACACAGAAGAAGAAACCCCCAGATACAGCAGGTGTTCACATCACAGTACATTAAAATGTGTCAATAGCTCACACCTATACAACACACACACAGTGACCTTTACCAGTCAAAACAAACTAACTCACACACAGCAGCACTCACAACATGTAACATGTGAGATGTAAACAACATGTGTTCTGAAAGCTTAGAGAGCGGGAGAAGAAAATAGTATCATTCAAAGAAGTCTATCTTGGAGCCACACAAAAGGTAACCAACTGGCTAGTCACAACAGTCTTCCTGTCAGACGTAAACAACAGTATTGCACTAACAAGTACATCATGAAACCAAAACATCAAAGAGAATAAAAAAGATCAGACTGACACTTCAGACAACCACCTGCCATCATCTTAGGAGGATACTAGGAGTGTGTTGACATTCTGAGATATTGTGCAATCATCTGATTATAGTTACTAAAGGGAAAATCATGCAGGTGGTTGAATTAATTATAACTGTATCCCCTTGGCCATTCTGTTTGTTCCAATGCAGACACCATCTCCCTGAGGAAGCAGGTGTTGCTGCTAAAGGAGGTTCAGAAGCTCAACAGGGAGAATGCAGAGAGATCATCATCAGGTCACCACCAGCAGCTTACCCCTGATGACGTCTTGGACCTGGAGGCTGGATCTGGAAGGGCCTCAGAGGGGTTTGGGTCATCACAGACTGGGTCCCTCAGCCCGAACCTGCTGGACTTGATCCTCGAGGGCCCCAAGGCCCCTGTGACCGAAGAGGTGTCATTATCTGAGGAGGAGAGGGAGGCAGCAGGAGATGGACTAAAAGTGGAGGAGAGGAAGGAGGAAGAGGAGGCCATAAAGAAACAAGAGAAGGAAGGCCACCTTAGTGAATCCAAGTTCAAGGAAGAGGAGCGAGAGGAAGAGCTGTTGAAAATCACAGAGCAGCCTGAGGAGGTTAGAGGAGCGGAGGAGAGAGAGGGGAACAAAAAGGAGGAGGACAGTGCAGGCCCATCAGAAGCTGCTGATATGTCAGTTAAGGATCTCCCTTCTCTCCCACCCTCCCCTGAAGCTCCAGGAGAGACTGGCTCTATTCCAGAGAGGTAGAGTATCCCATCTACCCTCCTCAATCCTTTCCTATTTATTTTATTTTATGTATTTCTTTGTTTCGTTCTCTGTCTCTCACTCTCTGTTCCTCTCATTCTCTCTCTTTATTTCTCTCTCTACTTCAGTACCATTCACTCTGTGATCCCTGTCTTTCAAATGCACACACTAATTTCTAAAATAAACTCAGCAAAAAAAGAAACGTCCCTTTTTCAGGACCATGTCTTTCAAAGATAATTCGTAAAAATCCAAATAACTTCACAGGTCTTCATTGTAAAGGGTGTAAACACTGTTTCCCATGCTTGCTCAATGAACCATAAACAATTAATGAACACACACCTGTGGAGACACTAACAGCTTACAGACGGTAGGCAATTAAGGTCACAGTTATGAAAACTTAGGACACTAAAGAGGCCTTTCTACTGACTCTGAAAACACCAAAAGAAAGATGCCCAGGGTCCCTGCTCATCTGTGTAAACGTGCCTTACGCATGCTGCAAGGAGGCATGAGGACTGCAGATGTGGCCATGGGAAACATTGCAATGTCAATACTGTGAGACACCTATGACAGCACTACTGGGAGACAGGATGACCAGCTGATCGTTCTCGCAGTGGCAGACCACATGTAACAACACCTGCACAGGATCGGAACACCCGAACATCACACCTGCGGGACAGGTACAGGATGGCAACAACAACTGCCCGAGTTACACCAGGAACACAGAATCCCTCCATCAGTGCTCAGACTGTCCACAATAGGCTGAGAGAGGCTAGACTGGGGGCTTGTAGGCCTGTTGTAAGGCAGGTCCTCACCAGACATCACTGGCAACAAAGTCGCCTATGGGCACAAACCCACCGTCGCTGGACCAGACAGGACTGGCAAAAAGTGCTCTTCATTGACGAGTCGCGGTTTTGTCTCACCAGGGGGGATGGTCGGATTTGCGTTTATTGTCAAAGGAATGAGCGTTACACCAAGGCCTGTACTCTGGAGCGGGATCAATTTGGAGGTGGAGGGTCCGTCATGGTCTGGGGCGGTGTGTCACAGTGTCATCAGACTGAGCTTGTTGTCATTGCAGGCAATCTCAACGCTGTGCGTTACAGGGAAGACATCCTCCTCCCTTATGTGGTACCCTTCCTGCAGGCTCATCCTGACATGACCCTCCAGCATGACAATGCCACCAGCCATACTGCTTATTCTGTGTGTGATTTCCTGCAAGACAGGAAAGTCAGTGTTCTGCCATGGCCAGCGACGAGCCCGGATTTCAATCCCATTGGAGCACGTCTGGGACCTGTTGGATCGAAGGGTGAGGGCAAGGGCCATTCCCCCCAGAATTGTCTGAGAACTTGAAGGTGCCTTGGTGGAAGAGTGTGGTAACATCTCACAGCAAGAACTGGCAAATCTGGTGCAGTCCATGAGGAGGTGATGCACTGCAGTACTTAATGCAGCTGGTGGCCACACCAGATACTGACTGTTACTTTTGATTTTGACCCCCCCTTTGTTCAGGGACACATTATTCAATTTCTGTTAGTCACATGTCTGTGGAACTTGTTCAGTTTATGTCTCAGTGGTTGAATCTTGTTATGTTCATACAAATATTTACACATGTTAAGTTTGCTGAAAATAAACGCAGTTGACAGTGAGAGGACATTTCTTTTTTTGCTGAGTTTATGTTTGTCTGTTCCAGTTGTGAAGTCCACAACAAAAGTGCCTCCTCTCAGTTTCTGGAGGCAGCAGAACAGGACCAGATGGAAGAGGGCAGCATCAGCAGTAAGCGTCGGGTGACGGAGGAAGACCTGGGAGTGCTGGGAGTGGAGGACCACAAGAAGAGTCGGGTGGAGGGAGGAGCAGGCGAGGAATATGTGAGGCAGGGGGAGAAGGAGCAGGGGGAGAGGCAGGAGGAGGTAGAGGACGGAGAAAGACCAGATGATGAGGACGAGGGATGGGGCATCTTCAAGGCAGACGGGGTGGATATCCGTGTGGAGCTAAAGGAGAGGATGGAAAAAGAGAAGAAGCCGGATCAGTCTACAGAAGTCAGGCAGTCTACTGGGGAACAGTTCTTAATTGGTGAGGACCAGCATTTTTATTGGGTACTGTGGCTTTAAGTCTGGGGGAAAGGTGATAAGTACTGAGGGAGGAACTTGAAATGCGCATGCTCAACTCAACGATTCCATAAATTACACATTAATCTCAGTGGAAAACTGGAGATATGCAAACAAATATTAGGATTTGGGCCTGATATGAAGTCCAATAGATTTTTGATATGGTGGCTATTCTTTCTCTTTTTGTAGAAAATATTCATAATCTTATTGAATTAGGGTATAAAAAGAATGCTTTCTAGGAGTAACAAAGTACGAGAGTACTGTAGTCTGCATAACCAACATTGTATCTCCTTTCTCATGTTTACCACAGTGTGTTAGTTAGCACAGGATGATAACTTGATTATGAGGTACCATTACTAGAGCCACGTGCTAACTGATTAACAATACAGCTTCTATTTCCCCTCCATGCTACTGTCTGCCAGGGCTCACTTGAAAAATAGATGTCAATCTCTATGTGACTTCCATGGTTAAATGGTTAAAAATGAAATAATGTTGTATCATATCTCCTTTAAGATAAAAGCTCTCCACCTCCGGCTCCATTTAACCATCGGATAGTGTCAGCCAAACCGAACCAGATCAGCAACTTCTACACCATCAACAGAGCAGAGGTTCTCGGAGGGTAAGTGTACCTATCCTGTTCCTAGTGATACATAATGATTTGAACCACAAGGTAAAGTTTGAAATTACTTTTCAACTGTATCCATCCGCAATAACAGTATTGTGAGGTTCCAAAGAGTAACATAAAATAGTGCCTGCTTAAGCCAATCGCTCCCCAGAGAGAACAGGCCATCAACAACTCCTCTCCGTCGAGCTCTTTTCTACATTGTACTGAGTTATTATACATTTGTCAATTATTAGTCGATTCTCCATTGTCTTTTGGAACCAAACCCACAGAACAAATTATATCTCACCTAAATCATAGACAGAGAGGAACAGAGGTCCTCAACAATGTTGAGTTGCGTAACCCTACCCTCCTCTCCTCTCCTCTCCCCTGGTTCATAACTCCAGAGTCAGGGCAGTTATTTTTACTGAAGGCCTTTGGGGTATGTGAAATCATACCCCCACTGCCAGCTGTGAGCTAATCGCTAAGTGTTAATCCACATTTTCAAAGAGAGGACCCTTACTCTCATTTAATGAAATAAAGGAGAAATGAACAATACAATACCTTCACAAAATGATATTACTTTCCTGTATTGGAAGAGAACTGATTTTGTATCCGAGGACATACTGATGAAATAGTTTTGATAGTTCAAGTAGTTCATCTTCTGACTGTGCAATCCCCCTCCATTCAGGGGACATATTATCTGGATGAGTAACATTATAGGATTTGTGACTTACAGGTGATCGTTTTGCCAACTCTTAGTCAGAGGGAGAGGGAGTAAGGTTACGTTATAAAAAAGAAAATGATTCAGAAACTGAAGACACCTTACTTATTTTTCCGTCTCTCTCTTAGGGGTCGTTTTGGCCAGGTGCACAAATGCATGGAAAACTCCTCGGGTCTCACCCTGGCTGCCAAGATCATCAAAGCCCGGAGTCAGAAAGAGAAGGTACTAATTCTTAATGAGTAAATGTACTTGGAATATAAACTGAATAAACTTGTTAAGGTTTAAAAATGTATCTTCGAAGGCTATGTGCATTTTGCATGCATATAAAAACCTCTACACACCTTGCAGCTTCCTTGAAAAATGAAGTTATTTTGAAATACTTTTTGAGTGCGAACTTCCGGTATTTAAAAAAAATCGCAAATGTGGAATTAGACATCTGAACATAACACTCTAAAAACCTTTTCACTCTACAGAAGTGGATGGATGGGGAATATGTTTCTTACTCATTTTCTGATAAATTTAAAATTTGACCCAGAAAAGAGGAGCCGTACACTGCTTGCTAGCTGCAAGCGAACATCTGACACCTTTCATTGTATGGTTGGTGTGTGTTTGGCATGTAGGAGGTGGTGAAGAATGAGATCACGGTCATGAACCAGCTGGACCACGCCAACCTGATCCAGCTCTACGCTGCCTATGAGTCCAGGAACGACATCATCCTGGTGCTGGAATAGTACGTTCCCTCCACAGAACTAAATAAAACATATCAGCATTATATTGTACACTATATATACAAAAGTAACTGCCCCAATTTATAGTGCCAACTGTAAAGTTTGGTGAAGGAGGAATAATGGTCTGGGGCTAGATAGCTGCATTTGCTAGCTAAGTAAGTGAAGCTTAAAGTGCTTGTCCTTCATTTTGGAAGAAATTGTTTTGTTCAAAACTGTTCAACTATTGCCTTTCTCTCTCTTTGAGTCAACTACTCACCACATTTTATACACTGCAGTGCTAGCTAGCTGTAGCTTATGCTTTCAGTACTAGATGCAAGAGCTCTGATAGGCTGGAGGACGTCCTCCGGAAGTAATTAGTGTGTAAGTCTATGGAAGGGGGTGAGAACCATCAGCCTCCTAGGTTTTGTATTGAAGTCAATGTACCCAGAGGAGGACGGAAGCTAGCTGTCCTCTGGCTACACCATGGTGCTACCCTACAGACAGCTGTTGAGGCTACTGTAGACCTTGGCAAAGTAGTGTTTTAATCAGTTATTTGGTCACGTGATTATATTTAGTATAGTTTTATCTAAAAATGATAACTTTTTTAATGTTTTACAATTACATTTTTTATGAAATTCACTGAGGAGGATGGTCCTCCCCTTCCTCCTCTGAAGAGCCTCCACTGGTGGAAAGCCTTCCCACGAGAGTGGAGGCTGTTATAGCAGCAATAGAGGGACCTACTCCATATTAATGCCCATGATTTTGGAATGAGATGTTCGACAAGCAGGTGTCAACATACTTTTTGTCATGTAGTGTATGTCTATGGTTCTCTGCCTCGATGTCTGTTCCTTCCCACAATGTTTTCTCAACCCAAATCTTTAAGCTTTAATTCATTTGACATCATTTTTATGCCATGATGACACTGTAGATAGAGAATACATGATAGGTCCGTGCACTGTCTTGTAATATCTTTAAGTCAATGGATTTTAAGGAAACTTGAATGAAATTAAATGATAGTGAATGTGTTCAGGAAAGTACAGCAGCATTTTGAGTCTACTGATTCAGACCATGGTACATACAGGCTTTACTTCCTAGCAACCCCAAGCTCAAGTCCGGTTTTTGGCCAATTTTCTTTATAAGTTTCTGCAGCATCCTAATGTGTGTTTGTGTGTGTGATTGTAGTGTGGATGGAGGGGAGCTCTTTGACAGAATCATCGATGAGAACTACACTCTGATGGAGCTGGACACGGTGCTGTTCATCAGGCAGATCTGTGAGGGCCTGCAGCACATGCACAAGATGTACATCCTCCATCTGGACCTCAAGGTAGACTACCACACTGTGTTTGATAGGGGCGGTGCGCAAAAAAATATATACTTATGTGTTCAGATCAGTGTTAATGTGCCAGAGTTCATTGTTTTCCATAGCCACTGATGTTATTGATAGCATATCAGATTGTACACAACAGGTAACAATGGTTTCTATATACTTCTGTCTTGCTATTGTTTCACCTTTTTCAGCCAGAGAATATTCTATGTGTGAGCAGAGTCACGAATAAAATTAAGATCATCGACTTTGGACTTGCCAGAAAGTAGGTTTCATATTCACATGAATCGTCCATTTGAATTAGCATAATTGTATATCATATATGATGTATCAATGCATGCAGCATTAAACTATTGTATTTGTATTGATAGATTCCAAATAAAAATAAACATGTATTCCCCCTAGATACAAGCCCAGAGAGAAGTTACGAATAAATTTCGGCACCCCAGAGTTTCTGGCCCCAGAAGTTGTCAACTACGACTTTGTTTCATTCAACACCGACATGTGGAGCCTGGGAGTCATTACGTATATGCTGTAAGTACACATGCATACTCATTTATTTATTTAACCTTAATTTAACTAGGCAAGACAGCTATGAACAAATACTTATTTACAATGACGGCCTACCCTGGCCAAACCCTAACCTGGAAGACGCTTGGCCAATTGTGCGCTGCCCTATGGGACTCCCAATCATGGCCGGTGGTGATACAGCCTGGAATCGAACCAGGGTCTGTAGTGATGCCTCTAGCACTGAGATGCAGTGACTTTAGACCGCTGCGCCACTCGGGAGCCAAAACATATACGCGTGTACACACACACACACACAAACAATAAAGACTATTTCTCTTCTTCCACAGGCTAAGCGGTCTGTGTCCCTTCCTAGGTGACGATGACAATGAGACTTTGAATAACATTCTGGCCTGCCAGTGGAACTTTGAAGAGGCAGAATTTACAGACATCTCAGAGGAGGCCAAAGACTTCATCTCCAAACTCCTCATCATCAATAAAAGGTATCATACATCTGCTTGATTTCACAATACTGTGCATTCGGAAAGTCTTCATGCCCCTTGACTTTTTCCACATTTTGTTACGTTACAGCCTTATTCTAAAACAGTTTAAATAGTTTTTCCCCCATCAATCTACACACGATACCCCATCATGACAAAACAAAAACAGTTTTTTTTACATTTTTGCTAATGTATTAAAAATAAAAAAACATATATCACATTGAATGGAGCTGAAGGTTGGGACTAATAACAACAAATAATAACAAGATAACTAATGTAATACATACTGTGTCCGTAAAACCTATATGGGTTAAGAACTTTTGTGAAAGAGCACAGTTTGAAAGATATGGCAAATAGAAATCAAACCGGATGGACATCATAAATAAATGGGAGAGGTTGAGGGTAGAGGAAAGACAGGAGTAAAAACAAACAAAATAGAACTATTGTAAAATAGACTGCGTCCATAAAATGTATAAGCTGGAAGTAGAAGCCTAAGCATTGTTGTTTACTAGTTTACTCCAATTAGAGGTAGGGTTAGAAAGTAATATATATATATATATATATATATACACACACAGTACCAGTCAAAAGTGTGGACACACCTATTTGAGTACATTTACATTTTAGTCATTTAGCAGACACTCTTATCCAGAGCGACTTACAGTAGTGAATGCATACATTTCATACATTTTTTTAACGTACTGGTCCCCCGTGGGAATCGAACCCACAACCCTGGCGTTGCAAACACCATGCTCTACCAACTGAGCCACACAAGACAAGTAGGTGTGGCCAAACTTTTGACTGGTACTGTGTGTGTGTAAATATATATATGTATATATACAAAACAATATATGGGGGATTGGAAGTGATGCAGACAATTACATAGATGCAAGCTACAATCGATCTGCCATATTAAAGCTGATCTATCCCCTAAAAAACATATATATAAAAATTCAAATGTTTAATCACATTTACATAAGTATTCAGACCCATTACTCAGTACTTTGTTGACGCACCTTTGGCAGCGATTACAGCCTCGAGTCTTCTTGGGTATGAAGCTACAAGCTTGGCACATCTGTGTTTGGGGAGTTTCTCCCATTCTTCTCTGCAGATCCTCTCAAGCGCTGTCAGGTTTAATGGGGAGTGTCGCTGCACTGCTATTTTAAGATCTCTCCAGAGATGTTCGATCGGGTTCAAGTCCGGCCTCTGGCTGAGCCACTCAAGGACAATCAGAGATTTGTCCCGATGCCATTCCTGCGTTGCCTTAGCTGTGTGCTTAGGGTCATTGTCCTGTTGGAAGGTGAACCTTTGCCCCAGTCTGAAGTCCTGAGCACTCTGGAGAAGGTTTTTATAAGCGGGCTGTCATGTGCCTTTTACTGAGGAGTGGCTTCCGTCTGGCCACTCTACCATAAAGGGCTGATTGCAGAGATGGTTGTCTTTCTGGAAGGTTCTCCCATTGCCACAGAGGAACTCTGCAGCTCTGTCAGAGTGGCCATCGGGTTCTTGCTCACATCCCTGACCAAGGCCCTTCTCCCCCGATTGCTCAGTTTGGCGGGGTGGCCAGCTCTTGGAAGAGCCTTGGTGGTTCCAAACTTCTTCCATTTAAGAATGATGGAGGTCACTGTGGTCTTGGGGACCTTCAATGCTGCAGAAATCTTTCAGTACCCTTCCCCAGATCTTTGCCTCAAAACAATCCTGTCTCGGAGCTCTACGGACAATTCCTTTGACCTCATGGCTTGGTTTTTGCTCTGACATGCACTGTCAGCTGCGTCTTTATATAGACATGTATGTACATTTCCAAATTATGTTCAATCAATTTAATTTACCACAGGTGGACTCTAATCAAGTTGTAGAAACATCTCAAGGATGATCAATGGAAACAGGATGCACCTGAGCTCAATTTCGAGTCTCATAGCAAAGGGTCTGGATATTTATGTAAGGTGTTCTGTTTTTTCATTTTAAAACATTTGCCAAAATTTCGGCAAAACCTGTTTTCACTTTGTCATTATGGGGTATTGTTTGTAGATTGATGAGGAAAACAATTATTTAATATATTTTAGAACAAGGCTGTAATGTAACAAAATGTGGAAAAAGTCAAGGGGTCTGAATACTTTCTTGAGGCACAGTATATTGCACCACGTATACTGTATATTTTGCAATAAAAATCCAAAATCAATTTTTCTTCTATGACATTTTACATCTGTTTGTACATATCTCACTGTGTGTTTGTGTGTGTTTTTCTGCAGTTGGAGGATAGGTGCCTCTGAAGCGTTGAGACATCCTTGGCTCTCTGACGCAGTCCTCCATCATCGTCTTCATGAAAAGGTACAGGGCACCCACTCACGTCTTATAGAGAAGATAGGATGGTATCACAGCTCTTATGTTGTTGCTACCATATTATGAACTGGTGTAGTTCTACTGATTGGTTTGCTCTCGTTTAGAAGTTTTTTTAATTGTTATTGACTTAACTTTGTGTTTTGCCTCTGTTTTACAGAAGAACATGTGTAACCGCTCACGCAGATCTTCATGCGTACCCACCACAGATAGTTGAGGTAAGTTTCTAACTCTTCCTCATAAAACCTCACACATTTTCTCCACTAAGACAGAGTCCTACTGCATATTTGAACATTTGTGCAAATACCTCATATAATCAAAGGGGATGTTTTACCTAAAAAATAGTGTTATATCCCACGTTAGGATTCAGCTCTCAATCTCAAGAAAACAGTAATGTCCTCCTAGAGACCACCAGGTGTCGGCTCGTTTCAATATTTGCCCATGAGAAGAAAGTCAGATCAGATTTAGCCCAGAAATGTTGACATTGCTGAAACTGAACTGTTTCCTATCCCGTTATGTTTTGAGCAGCATGATGACTTGACGGAGCCAGCGGTGACTACTTGGACCAAGCCTGATGTACACCTGTAGAACTACCAGAGCTTACCTGTATGAACACATTTAAACTGTTAAAACACCGTAGGTGGAGGAGTGTGTCATGTGGTATTGCAAAACCAAGAGACAGACGAGGCAGTTCAGCACTCAAAGAGGATTTACTAACTGGTAAAAAAATAAGACCAATAATCAAAATCAACAGCTGGCCCTTGATGGCAATAACTGAATGTAATTGTATTCTTCCCCAGTGATTTATTTTCTCCCAGGGCAGAGAGAGCTTCAAACCGTCGTCATTGGGTGCTGACTGGTCCAATGGTTAGGCGTGTCCTCCTCACTGCTCTCTCTCTCCCTCTCTGAACGCCACTACCTCCCCGTGTTCTGCCGCCCTAATTGCAGCCAGTGGTTCAAGATGTGCAGCTGCAGTCAATTAAGTCTCTGTGGAGAGATGCCACACCTTGTAATGAGTTGTTTATCCACCAAGTGGGGCCTTTCCCACCCCTAAACCCCTTGGATGCTCACACACCGCCCACCCCTGCTTCATCTCGTGGTTTGTACAGGCCAATGCCCAGATAGAGTCAACTCTTGGCCAGGCATCTAATCCAAGGCCATGGAGGTACACACCTGGACCTCCAGGGTCATACAACAAAGGTTGATGTTCGTCATCTCCATGGTTCACCCTCTTCATGGGTCAGGTTCTCGGCCACCTTCTGGGGCACACACGATAACTGGTTATTGAGAGAGGGAAGGTTCTCACCTCCATGTGTCTGTGCCTCCTGACCAGCTTTCCCGTTCTCCTTTGAATGACAACACGTGTCCCCCTTAACCGGCTCGCCTTTTTCCACTTGGGCCTCAGGGTTTCTGCAAAGTCTTGGGTTATCATCACAGAAATGTTCAGAAATGTTTGTTTTACCTCAGTTTTACCTCAAGCCCCTTTTCTTTCACAGAGCCTTTCTTTTGGTCACCTCCAGTCCTTCTTGCAAAACCATGCTTCTTCAGAATAGAGCACCCCGACAGCATGCTACCTGCCTCAGCTCTGGTCAAAGGACATTTGAAGGTCCATGCCAGGAGTTTGAGGTTTCTCCATTTCTGAACATCCCTTTTCATTGTGACTTTCATTGGTCATACTCACCACCACAGTGCCGTCTTGGACCTTTACCTCATGGGCCTGGGGCTCGCTGTCCCCTGGTGGTGTACCTGATGGTATTTGACCAGTTTCTGTGGAGTTGTAAGACTCTCTCTGAGGCCCCCTGGTAACCAAGAGCTTGGCAAAGTCTTGGGTTACCATATAACCATCATCCATCGTAACGAACTTGCCTGACCATGGTAGGCCCTCTGACTCCCAGGCCCACTTTCCAACTCTCCACCACTCCTGGGGAGGCACAGTAACATAGTTGAATTGTCAGGCTTACCCATGTCTTGTAGCTCTTCCATTCCCGTTTGACTGGGTGGATGACTGGCAGAGCTCCATTGCCTCCTTGGCCTCTTCCTGTCTTTAATGGGGATTCTTATTCTCTGGCTGTGCCTTTTTCTTCTGCGTCGTCTCAGAGGTTTGACCTGAGGGTGAGCCAGTCGCCTCAACCAACCTGTTGGGTTCTTTGTCTCACTGCCTTCTGTCTTCTGGGTTTTGGAAAGAATACTCACGTCAACCATGGTTAGACTCTTCAGACTTTTTAAACCTCTCCACTTCTGAATGACAATCCAACCTTCCTTCAGACCTCTTAACTCATGATGAAACTTCACTCACCAGAGTATTGGGCTGCTTCCCTCTTGGCTGGTAGTGCCCTTCTACAGGCTCACCCCAGTCCCCGATGGGGTCTCCCCACCAGTTTTGGATTTTTGGAGCACTGGAACTTTCCCTGGTCTCTGCTGGATCCTTTGGACCGCCATCTCCCTGTCACCACTTCACCATCAGGGGACCTTGAAACCTCTTCTGTGGAAAACAAAGTGGGAGAGTCATCAGCGGAATGTATTTGGACTGACATTCTTGTTGGCGTGGTTGTCCTGGGAACCCTCTGTGTAACCATGCTCCGGTCCAGGTTTTCTTTTTTGGGGTTCCTTTAATCTTCTCTGGCCATGGGTTCTGGAAATACAGGCTGTTTTCTCTTCGGTCAAGGGGCTGTTCAGTGGTGTGGGTAAACAACTCACACGAAGGAGCAAACATGTCCCCTAAAATGGAGAGTGGGGTTTGATCCCACCAGAGCGCAGTCTCCGCCCCGAGTCCTAGGACTTGCCTCAGCAGATGGCTGTGTTGCTGCTTTTCACGCAGTTGCACCTCAAGGCTACTTAGCCTCTCCTGCTCCTCTTTAAGCAACAAGGAGTCCTGCTCCCACTTGGTGCTCGAGGCCATATTAGATGTCTCCAGCCTGTGAACGACATCCTGCATTTTCTGAACCTCATTGCATTTTACACTTATGATTGCAATTCAGAGGCTTTACCTGCCAGGGACATCTTCTCCTCCATCAATGCCACCATTCTCTGCTTGGCTTCCATCGCTGACTTCTTTGCCATCTCTTCATTACTTTTCAATTCACTTATGAGGCTCTTCACTGCCTCCTGCTCAAGCCTTCTTGCTGCCTGCTCCGCTTCCAGGCCTGCACATTGTTCCTCTTCATTGCTTCTCAATTACCTGGGCAGTTCCTGCTCGGTCTGCTTGCTCTTACTGCTTGTCCAGCACCTTTGTGGAAACCCCTGTTCCTTTTGAACTGGAGGGCAGCTTTTCTTCCAACAGGGCCAACATCTCATCCTGGGCTTCCCCTTGTCGCTCTGCCCTCTGCTGGCAGATCTCTAAATTCTGGGCGCTGGTTACCTGCTCCCTGTGCTCCTTTTCTGCACACTCGTGAGCTACTTCAGAGACCTCCAGGACCCTCTTCAGCTGCAGCATTCCTGCCTCTAATTCTTCTCTCCTGAGCTTTTCCTCTGAGCCGAGCATTACTTTTCATGAGCTTTTCGGCTTGCTCATTGGCAGCGTGAACTGCCTCTTTAAGATCAATGTTCTCGATTCAGAACAGTGACCTCTTCTTCCCAAGTCACTACAACATCCTGGAACTTAGTCTTTACCTTCTCACCTCTTCCCCTTGGTCCCTGCACTTCTCCTGCAGGCTGAGGACCATACTTGATTCTCTTTCAGTTGACTTGTCAGCCAGGTTACCCTCTTCTTGTTGCTGAAAGTCTCATCTTGCAAGGTGGCCAGCTGCCTTGACTTCTCATGGAGCCGTTTGAGGCCATGATGCTCTTCTTGTAGGACGGCGCACAGGCACCCCAGACGCTCCTTCAGGGCCTCTTTGCTGGTCCTCTCTTCTTCAAACTGCCTCTTGAAGGCTTCCTTGGCCTGGTCAGCATCTAGTAGGGAGGCCCTCGTGCCCGTGCTGCCCATGGGTGTCTGCTAACAGGCATCTGCTCACTTCTTCCTTTGCCTTCCCTCTTGAAGTATCAGCTGGCACTTCTTTGTTACGGCCACAGGTGGCGGTACTTACGTCTGGCTGAGCACTATTCAGTCTTCTAGCAACATTTTTCATGTCACTGATAGCTGCAGTGATTTCTGGATCCACAAGGAGCCCCTTTGTTTAACTAGGCAAGTCAGTTAGGAACAAATTCTTATTTACAATGATTTCCTACCCCGGCCAAACCCAGACGACGCTGGGCCAATTGTGTACCGCCCTATGGGACTCCCAATCACAGGCAGATAGGATACAGCATGGATTCGAACCAGGGAATCTAGTGACACCTCTTGCATTGAGATGCAGTGCCTTAGACCGCTGCGCCACCTGCGAGCCAAGAGTTCTTTATAGCCGGTGAGAAACTCAAGACTACCTTCAGAGCTCTTCAGTGCTCCCTTGTGTGGTGCTTTGTCCCCTCCATCGCCAGCCACTTCAAGGTTGAGGGACTTTACATCCACTTTTCTGCCAGCAGCATTTTCTCTTGTAAAAACCGAATTAAAAAACCCTGTCCTCTCAGCCTACAGGGCACCATAACTTGTCTAGCTGGTTGTCTCAGGTTGCACTACCACACGGGGATACCCACATTCTCCACCAGTGTAACAACTCCGTAGGTGGAGGAGTGTGTCACATGTGTGGTAGTGCAAAACCAAGAGACAGACAAGGCAATTCAGCACTCAAAGAGGATTTATTAAATAAATAAAGGGTTCACAGGTAGCTTGGGGAATCTTCATGTCCCAAAAGAATGTTCTCACAAAGAAATGAGGCCAATAATCAAAATCAACAACTGGCCCTTATGTCAGCAACTGAACATAAACGTAAGTCACTGTGGAAGATAATCTTTTACCCCAGGGCAGAGAGAACATCAAACCTTCGGCATTGGGTGCAAACTGGTCCAATATTTGCGATAAAACTTGGGTGTGTCCTCCTCACGGCTCTCTCCCTCTCTGAATGCCGCTGCCTCCCCGTGTTCTGCCGCCCTAATTGCAGCCAGCTGTACAAGATGTTCAGCTGCAGTCAATTAAGTCTCTGTGGAGAGATTCCACACCTTGTAATGAGTTGTTTAGCCACCAGGTGGGGCCAAAAGCTGGCCTTTCCCACCCCTACACACCTCGGATGCTCACAAAACCTACACCTATTGAACTACACCTGTAGAACTACCAGAGCTGTGTGATGAATGGACAATACATGTTACCTTACTTTTACAAAGTAAAAGTACTATTCCCACAGTTTAGTGTGAAAGCGTAGAGCCCTTGAAGACTGGAGGGTGTAGTGAAAGATATTTTGCTAGATATGTGAATTTAATCTACAATGCAAGACAGTATAACATAACACCAACACCTAACTGCCCTGATCTTGTAAATACTTTGGGGATTTTGTCAGACAAACTAGCTGAACTTTATCCGAAGTGTGTTTGTTTCCCTGCTCATACAGTTTTACTGCTCTCTTCCTTCATGTGTGAATCCATTTTGATTCACACATCAGTTATCCACAATGCACCTCAAAGTATATGCTGTGATGTGATCTCTTTTTCATTTCATTTTCTGCTAATGTAAAAGGGTTCCATGTTGAGTACTGTACCCCACTTTTCCTCTGAATGTGAGTGTATTCATGCAAACCGAGGGATTTTCCCGTTTAACTTTTTATTTTATTTCACCTTTATTTTGACTGATTTTGACTTTAACTTGACTGATAGATAGACCAATGTCATATGTTTGTTGTTTGTTTTGTGTTCTCGTGACATTTGGTGTAAATAGATAAAATATGCAGATGTTTGCTTAAACCCTTTAATGCGGACCTGGAGTACTTAACACTTTTTCAGTGGCATTAGTCTGGGAAGGCATCCTGTTTTCATTTTCTTAAAATCATTTGATCTGTTCTTTTAATTGCTGTTGATATATTCTATATTGTATTTTTGGAAAAGCTGTGCTTTCTCTAAAGAAAGAGTTGTACGAATGGAAATGGTTGTGAACAATGTTTTGTAACAAGATGATTGGCAAAGTAAAAAAATGCCTCCCAGAATCAGGGTCTGCATCTAAGGGTTAAGTTTCAGAGACAGCTCGTTTTGATTTCACAATTCACACACACACACACACACACACACACACACACACACACACACACACACACACACACACACACACACACACACACACACACACACACACACACACACACACACACACACACACACACAAACAATTGGTGTGGTCTGTTTTCAAGCTCTAGTATGTCGACTTTATAGTGTTATTTATTTAAATCAGAATAATTCATCAAACTAATTATAGCATTGAAGGAAAAATACCATGTTAGAAGTTACATGTTCTTATGTCTATAGTCATGTCCTACAATATACTTGTTCATGTGTGTATTAAAAAAACATTTTTACTTTAAATTAAAATAATCCAAGTCTTATCAGTTTTTTCTTTGTTTTAATTGGAAACCTTTGTTTAAGATTAAGCAGGTCATTTTTATTTGGCCTTTTTTGTTAATTTTATTTAATGAAAGCATGTTTTTGGCTTGCATGTGCTCAGTAAAACCAATATAGTACATATATGACACATGATACATTATTTCAATGTGTAGGGTTGTGCTTAAATGTTTCCATTGTTAATATTGTTGTTTGTTAATGCTTGTCTGCATGTTATCATATTGTAATTAAATAAAAACAACTTTATTACCTTCCATGAAGGTTGGCTATTGGAAAGTATAATACCTATTAGAATGACATATTGTTAGTATTTGAATGTTTTAAACTTTTTATCATTTCCTCTATGGTATATATATTTTCTCAGGGTTACAGTTGTATAGACAGTGAAATTGCTTTCTCTTGTCCATTGAACATTGATCATTATTGTTTTGAAGATTAGAGTAGAATAGATTCTGTAAAAAACTTTTCTATAAAAAACAATGTCCTTTTTCTGATCCAAGCATTTTGAATTCGATATGCATTTGGGAGTGTTGTCGCATTAAAAATGAAATAAATATTACAGAGAAAGGAAAAACACCTTTATTATCACAAGTGTCTTTTCATTGAAATTATCTGTAAAGCAAAATTGTGCTGTATTGCCAATGTTAAATTAGAATACATCTTTAGATCTGAATTCCGTCACTCAGTGTTGGTGGTTTCCTGACTGTAGCTCCTGTAGCTCAAGGCTCAACCAATCCCTATAGGTTTCTGATGATGTTGCCCACATGTCCAGCAGAGGGCAGTGAAACTAGGAAAGAAATCAGTATCCAACTCACAATTTCAATATATACTGAACAAAAATATAAAAGCAACATGCAACAATTTCAACTATTTTACTGAGTTACATGTCAAATGAGGAAATCAATCAATTGAAATAAATGAATTAGACAGTAATCTACGAATTTCCCAAGATTTGGCAGGGGCACAGCCATGGGTGGACTTGGGAGGGCATAGGCCTACCCACTTGGGAGCCAGGCCCAGCCAATCAGAATGAGTTTTACCCCAATAAAGGGCTTTACTACAGACAGAAACGATGGCGCCAGAGGGGAGGGCTGTCGTCTTATCGGCTATTTTGTTAGTTTTTTGCGTTGTTCGTAACTTGATTTGTACATAATGTTGCTGCTACCATTTCTTATGCCTGAAAAGAGCTTCTGGACATCAGAACTGTGATTGCTCACCTCAAACTGGACGAAGAGTTCTTCAATGAGTCGGACGGGAGGGATATACTACTACAGACACCCGACCAGGCCCAGATCCCCGTGATGTGCTGGAGAAGGAAACAGAGATTTAGTGGAAAAAGATCAGGGTTCCTTGCGAGGATCAGGCGACGAGTGAAAGCACGTATATACTACCAACGGGACATTAAAATCGTATGTTTCACCGAGTTGTGGCTGAACGACGACATTAAGAACATACAGATGGTGGGTTATACACTCCATCGGCAGGACAGAACAGCAGCCTCTGGTAAGACACGATGTGGGGGCCTATGCATATATGTGAACAACAGCTGGTGGACGATATCTAAGGAAGTCTCAAGGTTTTGCTCGCCTGAGGTAGAGTATCTCATGATAAGCTATAGACCACTCTATCTACCTAGAGAGTTTTCATCTGTATTTGTCATAGCTGTCTACATACCACCACAGACCGATGCTGGCACTAAAACCGAGCTCAATAAGCTGTATACCGCCATAAGCAAACAGGAAAATGCTCATCCAGAGGTGACGTTCCTAGTGGCCGGGGACTTTAATGCAGGGAAACTTAAATCAGTTTTACCTAATTTCTATCAGCATGTTAAATGTGCAACCAGAAGGAAAAACAATTCTAGACCACCTGTACTCCACACACAGAGACGCGTAAAAATCTCTCCCTCGTCCTCCATTTGACAAATCTGACCATAATTCTATCCTCCTCATTCCTGCTTACGAGCATAAATGAAAGCAGGAAGAACCAGTGACTCGGCCTAAAAAAAATGGTCAGGTGAAGCAGATGCTAAACTACAGGACTCCTTTGCTAGCACAGACTGGAATATGTTACGGGATTCTTCCGATGGCATTGAGGAGTACACCACATCAGTCACTGGCTTTATCAATAAGGTCATTGAGGACGTTGTCCCCACAGTGACTGTACATACCCCAACCAGAAGCCATGGATTACAGGCTACATTCGCACTCAGCTAAAGGGTAGAGCTGCCGCTTTCAAGGAGTGGGACTCTAACCCGGAAGCTTATAATAAATCTCGCTATGCCTCCAAAGAAACATCAAACAGGCAAAGTGACAATACAGGACTAAGATCAAATCGTACAACACCGAATCCGATGCTCGTCGGATGTGGCAGGGCTTGCAAACTATTACAGACTACAAAGGGAAGCACAGCAGAGAGCTGCTGAGTGACACGAGCCTACCAGACGAGCTAAATTACTTCTATGCTCGCTTCGAGGCAAGTAACACTGAAACATGCATGAGAGCACCAGCTGTTCCGGATGACTGTTTGATCACGCTCTCTGCAGCCGATGTGAGGAAGACCTTCAAACAGGTTAACATTCACAAGGCCGCAGGGCCAGACGGATTACCAAGACATGTACTCTGAGCGTGCGCTGACCAACTGGCAAGTGTCTTCACTGACATTTTTAATCTCTCCCTGTCCGAGTCTGTAATACTGACATGTTTCAAGCAAACCACCAAAGTCCCTGTGCCCAAGAACACTAAGGTAACCTGCCTAAATGACTACCAACCCATAGCACTCACGTCTGTAGCCATGAAATGCTTTGAAAGGCTAGTCATGGCTCACATCAACACCATTATCCCAGAAACACTAGACCCACTCCAATTTGCATACCGCACCAACAGATCCACAGATGATGCAATCTCTATTGCACTCCACACTGCCCTTTCACATCTGGAAAAAAGGAACACCTATGTGAGAATGCTATTAATTGACTACGGCTTAGCGTTCAACACCATAGTGCCCTCAAAGCTCATCACTAAGCTAAGGACCCTGGACTAAACACCTCCCTTTGCAACTGGATCCTGGACTTCCTGACGGGCCGCCCCCAGGTGGTAAGGGTAGGTAATAACACCTCTGCCACGCTGATCCTCAACACGGGGGCACCACAGGGGTGCGTGCTCAGCACAACTCCTGTACTCCCTGTTCACTCATGACTGCACGGACAGGCACGACTCCAACACCATCATTAAGTTTGCTGATGACACAACAGTGGTAGGCCTGATCACCAACAACGATGAGACAGCCTATAGGGAGGAGGTCAGAAATCTGACCATGTGGTGCAAGGACAACAACCTCTCCCTCAACGTGATCAAGATAAAGGAGATGATTGTGGACTACAGGAAAAGGAGGACCGAGCACGCCCCCATTCTCATTGACGGGGCTGTAGTGGAGCAGGTTGAGAGTTTCAAGTTCCTTGGTGTCCACATCAGCAACAAACTAACATGTTCCAAGCACACCAAGACAGTCGTGAAGAGGGCACAAGAAAACCTATTCCCCCAAGGGGACTGAAAAGATTTGGCATAGGTCCTCAAATCCACAAAAGGTTTTACAGCTGCACCATCGAGAGCATCTTGACTGGTTGCATCACTGCCTGGTATGGCAAATGCTCGGCCTCCGACAGCAAGGCACTACAGAGGGTAATGCATATGGTCCAGTACATCACCGGGGCCAAGCTTCCTGCCATCCAGGACCTCTATACCAGGCGGTGTCAGAGGAAGGCCCCTAAAAATTGTCAAGGACTCCAGCCACCCTAGTTATAGACTGTTCTCTCTGCTACTGCACGGCAATCAGTACTGGAGCGCCAAGTCTAGGTCCAAGAGGCTCCTAAATAGCTTCTACCCACAAGCCATAAGACTCCTGAACAGCTAATCAAATGGCTACCCAGACTATTTGCAGACCAACGCTTTACATATTGCATTTATATTTTTGTTCGGTATCCCTCAAATTCAAATCTGGACATGGAAGTCACTTCCACTGCTATTTAAAATTATTCCCCTCTAATCAAGCACTGATTAGGCCTGGGACACCAGGTGAGTGCAATTAATTATCAGGTAAAACAGAAAACCAGCAGTACTTTGGACCTCGTAGGGTAAGATTTGAATACCCCTGATTTAGACCATTGAAATGGTATAGCATAGGCCTACTCTGTCATGCTCATCAGGCTCTCATCAACAAAAGCAATCTTGAAAAGTTGCAGCAGGTACCTTAAAATCCAGGTCTGATGGTATAGGTTTGTTTACCCATTAGGGTCTCCTTTGTTTAATGGGTTGTCAATAGACATTTCTTCATGGCATGGCTATCGTTGCTATAGCATGTATCATATATCAAAGGCAACAATATGCCTTCATTCTTTAGTTCAGATTATGTGGCTAGGATTGCTATTTGGCTACAATTACATTCCATTGTGTGGTAACACTTTATAATAACTTTCATGAATAAGCATTAACAAATTATATATAAACCATTAATAAACACTGTAGATATTTTATTATTTATAAGGAATTAACATGCATGCAAGCACACACGCACACACACACACACACACACACACACACACACACACACACACACACACACACACACACACACACACATATTTAAAAGGCTAGAACTGTACTGAAAATAAAACATCAAGTGGACATTTACAACACAAATTCCTGTCCTGGTGCGTTCACACACACACACACACACACATACACACACACACACACACACACACACACACACACACACACACACACACACACACACACACACACACACGCGCATATTAAAGCATAGAAGATTCCAGGAGCCTAATTAAAAGCAACTGAGGAAGCCACTGTGTGATACAGTTTGTTCACCTGAAAAAATAAACAGAGGACTAGAGTGTGTGGGGTGGGGTGGTGGAAGGGGTTTAGTTGAGCTATGCTGGGAAAATGCGGGAATCAGGGATTTTTAACAGGGGTCAGAGGAAGGGCTTAGAAACACAGAATGAACAGAAAGAGAGAGGGAAAGAGAAAGAGAGGTGTGTGTGTGTGTGTGTGTGTGTGTGTGTGTGAACGCACCAGGACAGGAATTTGTGTTGTAAATGTCCACTTGATGTTTTATTTTCAGTACAGTTCTAGCCTTTTAAATATGTATGGTAATGTTTTTACTGTAATGAAAAACACACACACAAGGGTGTCTGCATGCGTGTGTGTGTGACTATACAGCCTACAGAAATTGCCTCTAGGTTGGTCTGGAGGTCAAAGGAGTTATTATGGTATCTCAGATCTCCTTCCCCGATCGGCTGCTACTTAATCTAATCCACATAACTACCTTATCCCCTCCGTCTAGTTTTGCTATCTCTCCCTCTCCATTTTCCCACAATCAGGATTTAAATTGAGCTTATAACAACCGTGCCTCTGTAGGGCTGGACTTGGCACTTAGATCAGTGTTATGTGCTATGCTCTTCGTCTCGGCTGGCCTGTAACACACAAGTAGAGTTAATCAAAGGACAACAATCAACCCTGTCCGCTACAACACTTAGCCTGCTAGCCCGGCCAGCTCTGATTGGCTCGTCGGTCCCGATGATGTCATGAGAAACATGATTGAATCAAGCGGACAGCCAAGGCGAGAGAAACGTTAGCGTCTAGTTAACTGGGGCTGTGTTCACTTGTTGTTATTAATTGATTAGTCTGATCTGGCCTGTGTTTATACTTCCTGTATGAGGCATTCCCCTGGCTGGCTGCTGTCTGGACAGTGGGAAATATGCTGATAATGGCAACCGTTGTTGGATTCATACTCTGGTAGCTAAGAAAGAAAAGGTAGAGCCTTTTGTTATTGGTTATTGTCACGCCCTGACCATAGAGAGCCCTTGGTTCTCTATGGTATAGTAGGTCAGGGTGTGACTAGGGGGTGTTCTAGGTTTATTATTTCTATGTTGGTGTGCTTGGTATGGTTCCCAATTAGAGGCAGCTGGTAATCGTTACCTCTAATTGGGGATCATATTTAGGTAGCCGTTTTTCCACCTGTGTTTGTGGGATATTGTTTTGAGTTAAGTGCATGTAGCACCTCTGATGTCACGGTTCGTTGATTGTTTTCTTGTTTTGTTTGGAAGTTCGCACTAAATAAAGATGTGGATCTTTAATCACGCTGCGCCTTGGTCAGTCTCTCCACACAATCGTGACAGAATATCCCACCAAACCAGGACCAAGCAGCGTGCCCAGGAGGAGAAGGTATCCTGGGCTTGGGAGGAGATCAAGGAGGAGAAGATATCCTGGACATGGGAGGAAATCATGGAGGGACACGAAAGCCTTCCTTGGAAGCAGACGAGGGGAGTTAAGGGAGGACGGCGACGACGCCGGGGTTTGCGGCCACAGGAAACCCCAAGATTTTTTTTGGGGGGGGCACATGGAGCTGGCGACTGAGCAGTGGGAAGAGCCAGAGACCACCTGGGAGGAGATAGAGAGGTGGTTGGTCGACCCAAGGAGAGTACCAGAGCCCGCCTGGGATTCGATGGAACAGTGCGAGGAGGGATACCGGAGAATGAAGTTGGCTAGGAGTATGCGGCAACGCAGGCATTTTGAGGAACGTGTCATCAGTCCGGTGAAACCTGGGCCGGCTCCACGTGTCTGGCCTCCAGTGCGCCTCCCCAGTCCGGTACGTCCTGTATCTCCTCCTTGCACTCTCCCTGAAGTGCGTATTTCCAGTCTGGTACGTCCTGTGCCTGCTCCTTGCACTCGCCCTGAAGTGTGTGTCACCAGTTCGGTACCACATGTGCCGGCTCCACGCACTAGGCCTCCAGTGCGCTTTCCCAGTCCGGTACGTCCTGTGCCTGCTCCTCGCACTCGGCCTGAAGTGCGTCTCCCCAGTCCGGTGCGTCCTGTGCCAGCTCCCCGCACTCGCCCTAAGGTGCGTGTCACCAGTCCGGTGCCACCTGTGCCGGCTCCACCCGCCAGGCCTCCAGTGCGCCTCCCCAGTCCGGTACGTCCTGTGCCAGCTCCCCGCACTCGCCCTGAAGTGCGTGTCACCAGTCCGGTGCCACCTGTACCGGCTTCACGCACTAGGCCTCCTTTGCGCATTCACAGTCCAGAGCTTCCGGCGACGGTTCCCAGTCCAGAGCTTCCGGCGACGGTTCCAAGTCCTGAGCTTCCGGCGACGGTTCCCAGTCCGGAGCTTCCGGCGACGGTTCCCAGTCCGGAGCTTCTGGCGACTGTTCCCAGTCCGGAACCTCCTGCGACGGTCCACAGTCCGGAACCTCCTGCGATGGTCCACAGTCCGGAACCTCCTGCGATGGTCCACAGTCCGGAACCTCCTGCGACGGTCAACGGTCCGGAGAGTCCAGGCACGGCATCCAACCCACCTCCAAGGCTGGAGCCTACCTCTGTGCCTGTGGCCAGTCCAGGCATGGTGTCCAGTCCCGCTCCATGGCGGGAGCCTTCCTCTGCGCCAATGCCCAGTCCAGGCACGGCGTTCAGCCCGGCACCATGGCCGGATCCGGGGTCTGGGTGGGGGCTACGACCTTCACCGGAGCCGCCACCGACACTAATCACCCCCACTACCCTCCCCAGTTGGTTTCAAGTTTTGCGGCCAGAGTCCGCACCTTTGGGGATGGTACTGTCACGCCCTGACCATAGAGAGCCCTTGGTTCTCTATGGTATAGTTGGTCAGGGCGTGGCTAGGGGGTGTTCTAGGTTTATTATTTAAATGTTGGTGTGCTTGGTATGGTTCCCAATTAGAGGCAGCTGGTAATCGTTACCTCTAATTGGGGATCATATTTAGGTAGCCGTTTTTCCACCTGTGTTTGTGGGATTTTGTTTTGAGTTAAGTGCATGTAGCACCTCTGATGTCACGGTTCGTTGATTGTTTTCTTGTTTTGTTTGGAAGTTCGCGCTAAATAAAAATGTGGAACTTTAATCACGCTGCGCCTTGGTCCATCTCTCCACACAATCGTGACAGTTATATAGTAGTTATTGTTATCATCTGAATGTAGTCTGTATTCTTAGCCATATTTTTTTTTGTGTTTGAATATCAGTGCCTTGACATTGGGTGCGTTCCTCTGCCCAGGCGTTGCTGACACATGCCAGATCTTACAACACCTGGATAGGTATTTTCCACCGTATCAGCTAACCACATCATATGATATAGCAATCTGGTACCCGACAGCACAGTCGATGATGTGGCACCCAACCATTGGTTGATGCATGCAATGTCTGAGCAGGGGAATGCGACCATTGTAGCGATGTTATGCTGCGTTCAAGACAACTCCGAACTCCGAAAACTCATTGTAGAACGATAAGGTATGAGTTTCCCACTTTGAAAGTATCAGAATCAACCAACAGGAAGCTCTACTCAAAAAAACATATGCAAAAAAGCATACCTGCTGCTAGCTACCTGCTAGCCTAGCTACCTTCTACCTAGCCCCTAGTGGCGACCATCTTTGCCATTCATCCAGGGTGAATTTTCCTACCAAGACAGAGCGAGGCCCTCAGGTAAGGTTGGTCTTCCCAGTATGACTGCTCTCTCTCTAGAACCATAACATTAGATCGTTTTCCCTTTCCAAGGATGATAAATTGTGATAATGACTTGGAAACAAGTACTGCCTGATTGAAATCAAAGACACGATCATAGGTATAATTTAACAAATATCAATATATATCTTATTTTCTTCCCCTCTAGCTGACAACTGAAAACCTAATCTAACTCGTTTTCATATTTGTTGATTATTTCACCACAAGACAGGGAGGGTTCAGAAAGAGTTCAGATATGCAAACCAGAACGAATCCGATCAGGATAATAGGTCATATTACTTTGAACATGCAGTCATTTGGATAAACAGGTGAAACTGATTTCTGTCCAGGTTTTTTTTGTTCTAGTTGCATTTGAGAGCCTGAGGGCTGGGAGCAAGCTAAACAGAGAGTTCTGTGTGACAGGCTCAAGAAGCCCTAGATCCCTGGTCCAAGGCCCAGCTTGGGATGGTGAGAAATTCAATTTAAGACTGAGGAGAAAAAAGCCCCCCGCTCCCGCCCCAGAAATTCCCCTCTCCTCCCCTCCACTCTCCCCCACCCCTTCGTCCCTTCCATCCCTCCATCCACATCTCCAGGGGCGATGTGGAGGAGCCAAACCAGAACCAGATGTGCTTATTGGGCCTAAAGATAACAAATAGTGCCTGAGTTCCTGTCAGTTACAGACCACCGGAGCAAAGACACAAAGAGTGAAACAAGCAGCTTTACTTACATGATGTATGCCTCTTTGTCATTGTTTGTTAAATAAGAAATGTCTTCCTGTGAATAAGTCTGAATGTCTTCACTGGAGCAGAGTGAGGGAGGGGGTATAATATAAGTGGCTCATTCTGTCCAATCCCCTGATCTCCTGGTGGGTGTTGGGGGCCAGCTCCCCAGAACTGCTGTGGGGTAGCGTGTGTGTGTTTGTAGACTGGTTGCTGTTTGAAGAGGCTGGAGGGGGTTTGTTATGTCAGGGCAGGGGATGGTGGTGGTGAGGGTGCAGGTTGAAGGTGGAGGTGGAGGGGAGGCACTGGGAGGCCCAAGTGCCATCTTGGCTCTGAGAAAGCAGGCTGTCAGCAGTGACCCAAGGCCCCTGGGTGGTACGGTCCACAGTCTGTCAGCCAATATGCCTGTACCACCCGCCCACACACACACAGAGGAAAGATAGGGAGTGGAGGAAAGGGCAGAGGGAGGGGAAAGGTGAAGAGAGAGAAGGAAAATGGGAGAGATAAAGATATGGAGGGAATGAGAGAGAGGAGAGAAAGAGTCTCAACCCACACAGCCTTCCCACGGATATGCTAAGTGTCCTTTGTAACAGGAGTTTCCTGTACGTAATTAAACAATATTGTCTCTCTTCATAAGGGAGGAGAGACTGGGAGGCCAGGGCGGGTTGAATGTGAGTGGGAAGATTCTCTTTACCTCCCCCTGTTCAGTTCATAGAAGAGCCCTGGAGGTAGCCCCCGACGTTTGTCCAAGCAAGAGTCTTTCTCTCTCTCAATTCAATTCAATTTCAATTTAATGGGCTTTATTGGTATGGGAAACATATGTTTACATTGCCAAAGCAAGTGAAATACACAAGAAAAAATGAACAGTAAACATTACACTCACAAAAGTTCCAAAAGAATAAAGACATTTCAAATGGCATATTATGTCTATATACAGTGTTGTAATGATGTGCAAATAGTTAAAGTACAAAAGTGAAGATAAATAAACATAAATATAGATTGTATTTACAATGGTGTTTGTTCTTCACTGGTTGTCATTTTCTTGTGGCAACAGGTCACAAATCTTGCTGCTGTGATTGTTCACTGTGGTATTTCACCCAATAGATATGGGAGTTTATCAAAATTGGATTTGTTTTTGAATTCTTTGTGGGTCTGTGTAATCTGAGGGAAATACGTGTATCTAATATGGTCATACATTTGGCAGGAGGTTAGGAAGTGCAATTCAGTTTCCACCTCATTTGGTGGGCAGTGTGAACATAGCCTGTCTTCTCTTGAGAGCCAGGTCTGCCTTCAGTGGCCTTTCTCAACAGCAAGGCTATGCTCACTGAGTCTGTACAGTCGTGGCCAAAAGCTTTAATGACACAAATAATAATTTTCACAAAGTCTGCTGCCTCAGTTTGTATGATGACAATTTGCATATACTCCAGAATGTTATGAAGAGTGATCAGATGAATTGCAATTAATTGCAAAGTCCCTCATTGCCATGCAAATGACCTGAATCTCAACAAAAAAAATTCCACGGCATTTCAGCCCTGCCATAAAAGGACCAGCTGACATCATGTCAGTGATTCTCTCGTTAACTTGTTGGGGATAGGGGGCAGTATTTGCACAGCCGGATAAAAAAACGTACCCAATTTAATCTGGTTACTACTCCTGCCCAGTAACTAGAATATGCATATAATTGTTTGATTCGGATAGAAAACACCCCAAAGTTTCTAAAACTGTTTGAATGGTGTCTGTGAGTATAACAGAACTCATTTGGCAGGCAAAAACCTGAGAAGGTTTCATGCAGGAAGTCGCCTTTGCCAAGTGGCCTATCAGAGGACAAAGGGCTTAGGCTCGTGCCCGAGTCGACCCAGTGATATATTTTCTTTCGGCTGAAGTAGAAGTCCTGGGAGTGCATTCTGACGAAGAACAGGAAAGGTAATCAAACTTTTCTAATAGCAAATCTGACTTTGGTGAAGGCTAAACTTGGTGGGTGTCTAAATAGCTAGCCCTGTGATGCCGGGCTATCTACTTAGAATATTGCAAAATGTGCTTTCACCGAAAAGCTATTTTAAAATCGGACATATCAAGTGCATAGAGGAGTAATGTATCTATAATTCTTAAAATAATTGTTATGCTTTTTGTGAACGTTTATCGTGAGTAATTTAGTAAATTGTTAGTAAATTCGCCGGAAGTTTGCGGGGGGTATGCTAGTTCTGAACGTCACATACTAATGTGAAAAGCTGTTTTTTGATATAAATATGAACTTGATTGAACAAAACATGCATGTATTGTATAACATAATGTCCGAGGTGTGTCATCTGATGAAGATCATCAAAGGTTAGTGCTGCATTTAGCTGTCTTCTGGGTTTTTGTGACATTATATGCTAGCTTGAAAAATGGGTGTCTGATTATTTCTGGCTGGGTACACTGCTGACATAATCTAATGTTTTGCTTTCGTTGTAAAGCCTTTTTGAAATCGGACAGTGTGGTTAGATTAACGAGAGTCTTGTCTTTAAATAGCTGTAAAATAGTCATATGTTTGAGAAATTGAAGTAATAGCATTTCAAAGGTATTTGAAAATCGCACCACAGGATTCAACTGGCTGTTACGTAGGTGGGACGAATTCGTCCCGCCGGTCCTAGAGAGGTTAACCTCCCTGGGCGAGGTGGGACGCTTGCGTGGCGCGAAATACAAATACCTCAAAAATGCTATAACTTAAATTTCTCAAACATATGACTATTTTACACCATTTTAAAGACAAGACTCTCATTTATCTAACCACATTGTCTGATTTCAAAAAGGCTTTACAGCGAAAGCAAAACATTAGATTATGTCAGGAGAGTACCCTGCCAAAAATAATCACACAGCCATTTTCAAAGCAAGCATATATGTCATAAAAACCAAAACCACAGCTAAATGCAGCACTAACCTTTGATGATCTTCATCAGATGACACTCCTAGGACATTATGTTATACAATACATGCATGTTTTGTTCAATCAAGTTCATATTTATATCAAAAAACAGCTTTTTACATTAGCATGTGATGTTCAGAACTAGCATACCCACCGCAAACTTCCGGTGAATTTACTAAATTACTCATGATAAATGCTCACAAAATACATAACAATTATTTTAAGAATTATAGATACAGAACTCCTTTATGCAATCGCGGTGTCAGATTTTAAAATAGCTTTTCGGCGAAAGCATATTTTGCAATATTCTGAGTACATAGCCCGGCCATCACGGCTAGCTATTTTGACACCCACCAAGTTTGGGGCTCACCAAACTCAGAATTACTATTAGAAAAATTGGATTACCTTTGCTGTTCTTCGTCAGTGTCACGTCCTCAGAGGGCGTAATTGTGTTAGTCTTGGTCAGGATGTGGCAGGTGGTTTGTGTTTGTTAAATGTTGTGTTGGTGATTGGGACTTCCAATTGAAGGCAGGTGTGTTGAGTTGCCTTTGATTGGAAGTCCTATATAGGTGTGTGTTTTTCTTTGGGGTTGTGGATGGTTGTCCTTGCACTGCATTGTATGTGCCTGCAAGACTGTTGCTGTTGTAAGTACTGTTTATTGTTTTTTTCAAGTGGATGCTTTATGTGTTTTATTTAATAAACATGAGTGTCCACAAGCCCGCTGCGCCTTGGTCCTCTTCTCTCCATGACAACTTTTGTGACAGTCAGAATGCACTCCCAGGACTTCTACTTCAACAACAAATGTTGTTTTGGTTCCAAATAATCCATAGTTATATTCAAATTGCTCCGTTTTGTTCGTGCGGTCAGGTCACTATCCGAAGGGTGACGCGCGAGCGCATTTCGTGACAAAAAAATTCAAAATATTCCATTACCGTATTTCGAAGCATGTCAAACGCTGTTTAAAATCAATTTTTATGCTATTTTTCTCGTAAAATAGCAATAATATTCCAACCGGGCGATGTTGTATTCATTCAAAGGCTGAAAGAAAAAAATTGAGAATTCTCATGAACGCGCATCTCCAGTGTCACTGTCCCCAGGCTGACCACTCACAAATTCTCCTGCTGTTCTTCGCCCAGAGACAGCAGACACCACATTACACTTTCTGGCGGCTTTAGAGAGCCAATGGAAGCCTTAGAAAATGTCACGTTACAGCAGAGAGGCTGTATTTTTGATAGAGATGCAACAGAAGGACAACAAATTGTCAGACAGGGCACTTCCTGTATGGAATCTTCTCAGGTTTTGGCCTGCTATATGAGTTCTGTTATACTCACAGACACCATTCAAACAGTTTTAGAAACTTTAGAGTGTTTTCTATCCAAATCTACTAATTATATGCATATTCTCGTATCTGGGCAAGAGTAGTAACCAGTTTAAATCGGGTACGTTTTGTTTCCGGCCGTGCAAATACTAGCCCCAACAGGTTAACACAGGTGTGAGTGTTGACGAGGACAAGGCTGGAGATCACTCTGTCATGCTGATTGAGTTTGAATAACAGACTGGAAGCTTCAAAAAGAGGGTGGTGCTTGGAATCATTGTTCTTCCTCTGTCAACCATGGTTGCCTGCAAGGAAACATGTGCCGTCATCATTGCTTTGCACAAAAAGAGCTTCACAGGCAAGGATATTGCTGCCAGTAAGATCGCACCTAAATCAACCATTTATCGGATCATCAAGAAATTCAAGGGGAGTGGTTCAATTGTTGTGAAGAAGGCTTCAGGGTGCCCAAGAAAGTCCAGCAAGCGCCAGGACCATCTCCTAAAGTTGATTCAGCTGCGGGATCGGGGCACCACCAGTACAGAGCTTGCTCAGGAATGGCAGCAGGCAGGTGTGAGTGCATCTGCATGCACAGTGAGGCAAAGACTTTTGGAGGATGGCCTGGTGTCAAGAAGAGCAGCAAAGAAGCCACTTCTCTCCAGGAAAAACATCAGGGACAGACTGATATTCTGCAAAAGGTACAGGATTGGACTGCTGAGGACTGGGGTAAAGTCATTTTCTCTGATGAATCCCCTTTCTGATTGTTTGGGGCATCTGGAAAAAAAGCTTGTCTGGAGAAGACAAGGTGAGCGCTAGCATTAGTCCTGTGTCATGCCAACAGTAAAGCATCCTGAGACCATTCATGTGTGGGGTTGCTTGTCAGTCAAGGGAGTGGGCTCACTCACAATTTTGCCTAAGAACACAGCCATGAATAAAGAATGGTACCAACACATCCTCCGAGAGCAACTTCTCCCAGCATTTTCCAGCATGATGGAGCACCTTGCCATAAGGCAAAAGTGATAACTAAGTGGCTCGGGGAACAAAACATCAATATTTTGGGTCCATGGCCAGGAAACTCCCCAGACCTTAATCCCATTGAGAACTTGTGGTCAATCCTCAAGAGGCGGGTGGACAAACAAAAACCCACAAATTCTGACAAACTCCAAGCATTGATTATGCAAGAATGGGCTGCCATCAGTCAGGATGTGGCCCAGAAGTTAATTGACAGCATGCCAGGGCGGATTGCAGAGGTCTTGAAAAAGAAGGGTCAACACTGCAAATATTGACTCGTTGCATCAACTTCATGTAATTGTCAATAAAAGCATTTGACACTTATAAAATGCTTGTAATTATACTTCAGTATTCCATAGTAACATCTGACAAAAATATCTAAAGACACTGAAGCAGCAAACTTTGTGGAAATTAATATTTGTGTCATTCTCAAAACTTTTGGCCACGACCGTACATAGTCAAAGATTATCTTAATATTGGGTCAGTCACAGTTGTCAGGTATTCTGCCTCTGTGTACTCTCTGTTTAGTGCCAAATAGAATTCTAGTTTGCTCAGGTTTTTTAAAAATTCTTTCAAATGTGTCAAGTAATTATCTTTTGTTTTCTCATGATTTGGTTGGGTCTAATTGTGTTGCTGTCCTTGGGCTCTGTGGGGTCTGTTTGTGTTTGTGAACAGAGATTCAGGGCCATTTCTCTGTACTTTGTTATGGAAGGTTTGGGAATCGCTTCCTTTTAGATGGTTGTAGAATTTGGTTGTAGAATTTAACGTTTTTTTTCTGTATTTTGATAATTAGCGGGTATCGGCCTAATTCTGCTCTGCATGCATTATTTGGTGTTTTACGTTGTACACAGGATATTTTAACAGAATTCTGCTTGCAGAGTCTCAATTTGGAGTTTGTCCCATTTTGTAAATTCTTGGTTGGTGAGCGGACCCCAGACCTCACAACCATAAAGGGCAACAGATTCTATAACTGAATTAAGTATTTTTAGCCAGATCCTAATTGGCATGTCAAATTTTCTATTCCTTTTGATGGCATAGGAGGCCCTTCTTGCCTTATCTCTCAGATCGTTCACGGCTTTGTGGAAGTTACCTGTGGCGCTGATGTTTAGGCCGAGGTATATCGTTTTTTTGTGTGCTCTAGGGCAATTGTGTCTAGATGATGGAATTTGTATTTGTGGTTCTGGCAACTGGACCTTTGTTGGAAAACCGTTATTTTTGTCTTACTGAGATTTACAGTCAGGGCCCAGGTCTGACAGAATCTGTGCACAATATCTAGGTGCTGCTGTAGAACCTCCTTAGTTGGGGACAAAAGCACCAGATCATCAGCAAACATTTGACTTCCAGTAGGATGTTCTAGTGCCCTCGCCAATTCCTTATATATATATATATATACAGTGGGGAGAACAAGTATTTGATACACTGCCGGTTTTGCAGGTTTTCCTACTTACAATGCATGTAGAGGTCTGTAATTTTTATCATAGGTACACTTCAACTGTGAGAGACGGAATCTAAAAAAAAAAGAATCCAGAAAATCACATTGTATGATTTTTAAGTAATTAATTTGCATTTTATTGCATGACATAAGTATTTGATCACCTACCAACCAGTAAGAATTCCGGCTCTCACAGACCTGTTAGTTTTTCTTTAAGAAGCCCTCCTGTTCTCCAGTCATTACCTGTATTAACTGCACCTGTTTGAACTCGTTACCTGTATAAAAGACACCTGTCCACACACTCAATCAAACAGACTCCAACCTCTCCACAATGGCCAAGACCAGAGAGCTGTGTAAGGACATCAGGGATAAAATTGTAGACCTGCACAAGGCTGGGATGGGCTACAGGACAATAGGCAAGCAGCTTGGTGAGAAGGCAACAACTGTTGGCGCAATTATTAGAAAATGGAAGAAGTTCAAGATGACGGTCAATCACCCTCGTTCTGGGGCTCCATGCAAGATCTCACCTCGTGGGGCATCAATGATCATGAGGAAGGTGAGGGATCAGCCAGAACTACACGGCAGGACCTGGTCAATGACCTGAAGAGAGCTGGGACCACAGTCTCAAGGAAAACCATTAGTAACACACTACGCCGTCATGGATTAAAATCCTGCAGCGCACGTAAGGTCCCCCTGCTCAAGCCAGCGCATTTCCAGGCCCGTCTGAAGTTTGCCAATGACCATCTGGATGATCCAGAGGAGGAATGGGAGAAGGTCATGTGGTCTGATGAGACAAAAATAGAGCTTTTTGGTCTAAACTCCACTCGCCGTGTTTGGAGGAAGAAGAAGGATGAGTACAACCCCAAGAACACCATCCCAACCGTGAGGCATGGAAGTGGAAACATCATTCTTTGGGGATGCTTTTCTGCAAAGGGGACAGGACGACTGCACCGTATTGTGGGGAGGATGGATGGGGCCATGTATCGCGAGATCTTGGCCAACAACCTCCTTCCCTCAGTAAGAGCATTGAAGATGGGTCGTGGCTGGGTCTTCCAGCATGACAACGACCCGAAACACACAGCCAGGGTAACTAAGGAGTGGCTCCGTAAGAAGCATCTCAAGGTCCTGGAGTGGCCTAGCCAGTCTCCAGACCTGAACCCAATAGAAAATCTTTGGAGGGAGCTGAAAGTCCGTATTGCCCAGCGACAGCCCCAAAACCTGAAGGATCTGGAGAAGGTCTGTATGGAGGAGTGGGCCAAAATCCCTGCTGTAGTGTGTGCAAACCTGGTCAAGAACTACTGGAAACGTATGCTCTCTGTAATTGAAAACAAAGGTTTCTGTACAAAATATTAAGTTCTGCTTTTCTGATGTATCAAATACTTATGTCATGCAATAAAATGCAAATGAATTACTTAAAAATCATACAATGTGATTTTCTGGATTTTTGTTTCAGATTCCGTCTCTCACAGTTGAAGTGTACCTATGATAAAAATTACAGACCTCTACATGCTTTGTAAGTAGGAAACACTGCCGATTTTGCAGGTTATCAAATACTTGTTCTCCCCATTGTGTATATATATATACTGCTCAAAAAAATAAAGGGAACACTTAAACAACACAATGTAACTCCAAGTCAATCACACTTCTGTGAAATCAAACTGTCCAGTTAGGAAGCAACACTGATTGACAATACATTTCACATGCTGTTGTGCAAATGGAATAGACAACAGGTGGAAATTATAGGCAATTAGCAAGACACCCCCAATAAAGGAGTGGTTCTGCAGGTGGTAACCACAGACCACTTCTCAGTTCCTATGCTTCCTGGCTGATGTTTTGGTCACTTTTGAATGCTGGCGGTGCTTTCACTCTAGTGGTAACATGAGACGGAGTCTACAACCCACACAAGTGGCTCAGGTAGTGCAGCTCATCCAGGATGGCACATCAATGCGAGCTGTGGCAAGAAGGTTTGCTGTGTCTGTCAGCGTAGTGTCCAGAGCATGGAGGCGCTACCAGGAGACAGGCCAGTACATCAGGAGACGTGGAGGAGGCCGTAGGAGGGCAACAACCCAGCAGCAGGACCGCTACCTCCGCCTTTGTGCAAGGAGGAGCAGGAGGAGCACTGCCAGAGCCCTGCAAAATGACCTCCAGCAGGCCACAAATGTGCATGTGTCTGCTCAAACGGTCAGAAACAGACTCCATGAGGGTGGTATGAGGGCCCGACATCCACAGGTGGGGGTTGTGCTTACAGCCCAACACCGTGCAGGACGTTTGGCATTTACCAGAGAACACCAAGATTGGCAAATTCGCCACTGGCACCCTGTGCTCTTCACAGATGAAAGCAGGTTCACACTGAGCACATGTGACAGACGTGACAGAGTCTGGAGACGCCGTGGAGAACGTTCTGCTGCCTGCAACATCCTCCAGCATGACCGGTTTGGTGGTGGGTCAGTCATGGTGTGGGGTGGCATTTCTTTGGGGGGCCGCACAGCCCTCCATGTGCTCGCCAGAGGTAGCCTGACTGCCATTAGGTACCGAGATGAGATCCTCAGACCCCTTGTGAGACCATATGCTGGTGCGGTTGGCCCTGGGTTCCTCCTAATGCAAGACAATGCTAGACCTCATGTGGCTGGAGTGTGTCAGCAGTTCCTGCAAGAGGAAGGCATTGATGCTATGGACTGGCCCGCCCATTCCCCAGACCTGAATCCAATTGAGCACATCTGGGACATCATGTCTCGCTCCATCCACCAACGCCACGTTGCACCACAGACTGTCCAGGAGTTGGCGGATGCTTTAGTCCAGGTCTAGGAGGAGATCCCTCAGGAGACCATCCGCCACCTCATCAGGAGCATGCCCAGGCATTGTAGGGAGGTCATACAGGCACGTGGAGGCCACACACACTACTGAGCCTCATTTTGACTTGTTTTAAGGACATTACATCAAAGTTGGATCAGCCTGTAGTGTGGTTTTCCACTTTAATTTTGAGTGTGACTCCAAATCCAGACCTCCATGCGTTGATAAATTGGATTTCCATTGATTATTTTTGTGTGATTTTGTTGTCAGCACATTCAACTATGTAAAGATAAAAGTATTTAATAAGATTATTTAATTCATTCAGATCTAGGATGTGTTATTTTAGTGTTCCCTTTTTTTTGAGCAGTGTATATGTGGAAGAGGGTGGGGCTTAAGCTGCATCCCTGTCTCACCCCCCGGCCCTGTGGAAAGAAATGTGTGTTTTTGTTGCTAATTTAAACCGCACACTTGTAGTTTGTGTTCATGGATTTTATAATGTCATATATTTTTCCCCCAACACCACTTTCCATCAGTTTGTATAGCAGACCCTCATGCCAAATTGAGTCGAAAGTCTTTTTGAAATCAACAAAGCCTGAGAAGACTGCCTTTGTTTTCTTTTGGTTTGTTTGCCTGTCAATTTGGGTGTGCAGGGTGAATACGTGGTCTGTTGTACGGTAATTTGGTAAAAAGCCAATTTTACATTTGCTCAGTACACTGTTTTCACTGAGGAAATGTACGAGTTTGCTGTTAATGATAATGCAGAGAATTTTCCCAAGGTTGCTGTTGAAGCATATCCCACTGTAGTTATTGGGTTCAAATTTGTCTCCACTTTTGTGGATTGGGGTGATCAGTCCTTGGTTCCAAATATTGGGGAAGATGCCAGAGCTGAGGACGATGTTAAAGAGTTTAAGTATAGCCAATTGGCATTTGTGGTCTGTATATTTTATAATTTCATTAATGATACCATCAACCAGAGGTGTAGACTCAAGTCACATGACTTGGACTCGAGTCAGACTCGAGTCACAAATATGATGACTTGCAACTTGACTTTGACTTTAACACCAATGACTCGTGACTTGACTTGGACTTGAGCCTTATACCTCGACCTGACTTGATACCCTCCCCAAGACCAAATATAAAAAATAATGCTATTAAAAAAAGTGTGCAGTGCATCAACTCTTCATTTAAGGGATTACAGTTTCAATTAGACAGCAGCCAATCAAATTGTGCCAGCTGAGAAATAGTTGTGCGTGGCAGTGCAGAGGAACGTCAGCGGGTGAATTTAGATAGAGTCTTGGAAAGATGATACCCAAAATTATTAGTTTCGGATATAAAGACGACGCTGAATCAACAAAAAATGGATTGCAACTTGCAAAACATGCGGGAAGAAAATTACAGATGGAGGCGCAACAATTTCCAACTTTGTTCGGCATTTGAAGCTGCACGAAGAACGGTAAGTCATGGCTAATATAGCCGACAGCTTTATATTTTATTACTTTACTAGTGTATCATGTAGGCTAACGTAACGTTAAATCAATGAGCCTCCACACAGTCAGTCAGTGCGGGAACGTGATCATTGCACCCAAGATTGAGCTACAACTGGCTAGGCAGTTGGTAGCCTAAATCCTGCCTGATGTTACTGCTGTTCCTAGAACCATTGACATACGTTAGCCTACTATAACCACACACAGAGTGTGTGTGTGTGTGTTAAGGTTGGGCGATGGTGTACACGCCTACATCGCCCGATTGCGCCCCATAGCCATCTTCGATAGTCGATCACTATTGGGGAGTGGGGCGGGGGTCTTTCTCATGGCTACCCATGTATTTCCATGGAAATATAACGTTTATTTGGAAAGTAATAAATATATAGATATTTTTAAAAGCATTCATGATTTGCGTAAATGTAATATACTAACTATTACTCTTGTTAAAAATATGAAATGGTATTACATTTGGTGAAGAGCACTTTATGATTTGTTTAGGACTCGAAACTCAAAGTTTAGGACTTGAGACTTGACTTTATACTTGACGGTATTGACTTGACTTGACTTGGGACTTGAATGCTAAGACTTGAGGCTTACTTGTGACTTGTAAAACAATGACTTGGTCCCACCTCTACCATCAACCCCACAGGCCTTTTTGGGTTGGAGGGTTTTTATTTTGTCTTGTAGTTCATTCAATGTAATTGGAGAATACAGTGGGATTTGGTAGTCTTTAATAGTTGATTCTAAGTTTTGTATTTGATCATGTATATGTTTTTGCTGTTTACGTCTCCATTTTGGATAGATAACTCTTCGTGTTGTTGTTTGTTTAGAGTTTTCCAATTTTCCCAGAAGTGGTTAGATCTATGGATTCCTCAATTACATTGAGCTGTTTTCTGATGTGCTGTTCCTTCTTTTTTCGTAGTCTATTTCTGTATTGTTTTAGTGATTCACCATAGTAAAGGCGTAGGCTCAGGTTTTCTGGGTCTCTATGTCTTTGGTGGATATGTTTCTCTATTTCTTTCTTAGGCTTTTGAATTCTTCATCAAACCATTTGTCATTGTTGGTCATTTTCTTATGTTGTCTCCTTGACATTTTTAGATTTAATAGGGAAGCTGAGAGGTCAAATATACTGTTTCGGTTTTCTACTGACAAGTTTACACCTTCACTATTACTGTGAAACATGTTGTCCAGGAAATTGCCGAGAAGGGATTGAATTTGTTCTTTCCTAATTGATTGTTGGTATATTTCCACACTACTTTCCTTCCATCTATAGCATTTCTTAATATTATTCAGTTGCTTTGGCTTTGATGCCTCATGATTGAGAATAGCTCTGTTCAAGTAGAGTGAGATTTTGCTGTGATCTGATAGGAATGTCAGTGGACTGACTGAATGCTCTCAGAGACTTGAAGCCTACCATTGACTATGTACATACCCAGCATCTGACAGAGCTGCAGGAGTTGTGACCCATTTTTGTTCGTTATGTTGTCGTAGTTGTGTCAAGGGGGGCATATGGGGAGGGAATGCTGTCTCCTCCAGGTAGGTGTTTGTCCACCTGTGCTGAGGGTGTCAGGTTATTGTCCAGTTCTGACATTTATGTCGCCACAGACTAGTACATGTCCCTGGGCCTGGAAATTGTTGATCTCCCCATCTAGGATGGACAAGCTGACATCTTTAAAGTATGGAGATTCTATTGGGGGGATATAGGTAGCAAACATGAGGACATTTTTCTCTGTTGACATAATTTCCTTATTCATTTCTAGCCAGATGTAAAATGTTCCTGTTTTGACTAATTTAATAGAGTGGGTCAAGTCTGCTCTATACCAAATTAGCATACCCCCTGAGTCTCTTTCCTGTTTCACACCTGGTAGTTTGGTGGATGGGACTACCAGCTTTCTGTAACCTAGAGGGCACCCCGTGGGTCCATCTCCTTTATACCATGTTTCCTGTAGGATGACAATGTCTGCATTTCCTATTTATTTGATGAAGTCTGGGTTCCTGCTCTTTAGGCCAAATGCAGATGACGTCAGACCTTGTATATTCCAGGATGAGATAGTAAAAGCTTTGTCTTCCATTGTGTCTAGTGTTGTTTTTGTGTGGTTTAGGCCCTGACCATCACAGTAGGTGCGAGCAGAGCATGTTGAGCATCTGATACATACCTCTTAGATCACAGGATGGGGCTTGGCGTGTGTAATAGTGGGGGTTTGGCCTGTTGCTCTGCTGACGGGCATATGTCCTGCTGTCATGTTGAGGTCCTTGCCGCAGGAGTGGGGGGAATGCGGTGGGCAGAAGGGGTATAGGTCTGATATGGGAGGGGCCTATATAGGGTGTTGCCAGGGTTTGCTTGGGTTGGTCTTAGCTAGTTGGGGTGTGGCTGGTGATGCTGTGTTCTGGGTGTAAGTCCTCTTAGCGTCGGTTCAGGTCCTTCAGGAGGGGGTCTTGCAGGTCCGGAAGGGTGTCTCGCTGGTCTGGGCGGAGTGTCCGTTGCTCTATTGCTCCTGTGCGGTGCTGGGGCTACGGTTGAGGGTGATGTCCTTCAGGATCTCTATCTCTCTTTCTGTCTCTCTCTCTGTCTCCTTCTCTGTCTCCTTCTCCTATTTTCTTGCTCTCGCTCTCTCTCTCGCTCTCTTTCTACCCCCTTCTCTCTGTCTCTCTCTCTCTTTCTCTGTATGTGTGTCTGTCTCTCTCTCTCTTTCTCTTTCTCTCTGCTCTGTTCTCAGGGCCCCAAGGAAGGTGGTTCTGATTTGCGTGGTGTGGGGGGAGCAGGAACAGACAGAACAGCGTTTATGTTCAGTTAATGGCAGTACACGTGTCATCACTTCCAGCGCTGGCTACACGCTGGGTGACTGATCTGTTTTTAACATTGCTGAGGTTTGCCACCAATGAGACAGCACTGTCCAATTATCCCTTTCAGACCACAACCTCATTTATCACCTTTCACCTGGATATCTCCCAGTGACAATGTCTGCTCTGTTGTAGCACGGTGTTCTAATAAAGATATCACTGTTTGAATTATGGCATTCTATACATTGCTCAGTGAATTGAGATACTGCATGACAGCAGAGTTAAAATTAGGCCAACCTTTGAACTTGGAATGATTGCTGTTGATTAAATTTGTTTAACCATCATTAGCAAGATGGATTTTTTTTAAATCATACTTTACCCTCAAAAATCTGCAATGTTGTTAGTACATGGCGTTACTTTTATGTATGAGCAAGCCGCCTTTCAAGAATGGTTGAAACATGACATGAAATGAAAACATCCGCCTCCTTCCACCCACACACAGATTGATTTGCATTCCTAGGGGAAACACAGTGGCTTGCTGTGTCCAGTGTTTTCAGAGCACTAATCAAATGGTCGAGCCAAGGTTCCCTTTAATGATCTGGGAGGATCGCTGCTGCTGGGTCACTCACCGTTGTGGCTCCATATCATCTCTAAGCTGGGCTCTACCTCTTGTTAGCGGTTCCTTTCAATGTTTACCCGTCCCCCTGTCTAACCCCTAGGCCTGCACAGGGTCTCTGTTCTGCCAGCCATGTTGAGAGGCCTCTGGGCAGCACGACAGAAGGGAGAGCTGGTTCCATCCATCATGGGCTGTTATGTGGGCTGAGGTTCAGTCATTGGTCTGGTCTGCTCTGTTATGGGTCTGGTTGCTTCATCAAAAGAGCCCAGGCTGCAGGATGCTAGTGGAGGCCAATCCTCAAACTCAAGGCAGTCCAGAGAATTATGTGTATGTCAAATCAAATTTGAATTGGTCGCATTCACATATTTAGCATATTTATTATGGGTGTAGCGAAATGCTTGTAATATGTGTGTTCGTGTGTGTGTATTCAGCTCAGAACTATTGAACCAGACATATAAAGTAGACATCTCTCATCTCTCTGACCTCCTACCCATGCCCACTTATCCTGGCCACGAACATACCCCTCTCTTGTGTTTGGTAGAATCACACACACACACACACACACACACACACACACACACACACACACACACACACACACACACACACACACACACACACACACACACACACACACACACACACACACACACACACACAGGCTACATAAATACAGTACATATACATACATCTCTCTGCTATATCCTCCCATCCCACCCACGGAGTCTGTTCTCCCTCCCAGTGCTGAGTGATCAATGAGCTGAAGCCCTCTGCTGCCGGGACCATAAGTACGGAGGGAAAAAACCTCTAGCTCCAGCCTGTTTTCTGTCTGCATGACTCACAAAAACATCTCCCCCAGCCAACACAAACACCATATACTGTAAGGCACCCAATGGCAAGCCCAAGCCGACTGGCCTGACCAGCCGCTGCTATTGTGCCGTTAAAGGTTTCCCACGAAAAAAGTCAGACAGGAGAGGAGGGTCCTCCAAATTTCTAGACAGACAGACGGACAGACAGACAGGAGACATGATGATTGATATCCCTTTCATACACAGACCAATATCACACTATTTTACTATTCCTGCTTTTTATACCAGCTTTTTTCTGAAAGGGGTTGGGGGTAAAAAACATGGCAAATTGAAAACCACGAATAGCTTATTCACATAGGATTTACCGTATGTTGCTTGAAAAAATTATTGAGCAATGTTCATGCTCCCCTTTCAAATTCTTGTCGGCATTCACCTTTTATATCGCCATTACTTTTTTCAGGAAAGAGCAAGAGACATTCAACTTTGACCCTGTTGCTGTGATTGTTGTCATGGAAACCTGAGTGACAACAAGCTCTTGACAGACAGCAAATTCCTCTTACAGAAGTACAGCCATGCTTTCATTTCTTCACATTCACAACAGTAAGTTAGCAGCTCGCCATACTTGTAAATCATTACCTGTTAAGTTGAATAAAAAGTTGTCCACAGTTAAACTTAAAATGTTGCCAGATATATTCTGGTAATTATATGATCTGGCTAGCAAACTAACGTTAGCAAGAACAAGCTAGACAGTTGAATGTTTAGAAAGTTGTTTTTAGTTGTCTTGCTTGTTAGATTGAAATATCCTTAATATATTTTTAAAGAGTAAATGCCACCTCAGCATTAGGGCTAAATTTATATTAAGCCGTAGGCAGAACTTTACCCGAAATGATTACTAGGTTGTTTGCCGGAAATAAAAGTTTTGGCTTTGATACTGACAATAACTTTTAGATATAAAGAAAAGGCGGAAAATAGTTGGAGGTATGGTAAAGTAAGCAGAAAAACATCCTAGTATGAAAGGGATGATCTAGTCATGACCACAAAATGTAAAATCCTTAAAAGTTGTTACGAGAAACATGCACCACTATGTCAACAGAGTTCAGTGCTTATTATCGGATGTATGATTCAGATTATGAATAATCATATTTTGGGGGGTAAATGTATTTTATAACATAAGGAATTAAATTTCATTCCCTGAAATGTATTCACCCACTTCTGGTAGAGTGGGTGGACACCCTACCCTGTAACCAAAATACAGGTATCGGGTATGTGTGAATGGTTCTCTGCTTTTTTTGCAGGTAAATGTATTAACACTTCCATTGTTTAACATCTCACTAATTTGAAATACAAACAATCCCCATGGTTTAACAAGACCCCCCACCCCTCCCAATTTGCCAGTTACCCACTGATATGCAAGAAAGTGGTAAATAAGGGTCTGTTTGAAAGGGGGTCATATAAACATAGCCTTATATTTTTCACAGGTAATATACAACATCTTCTGTCTGAAATGGGTATGAGACAAGTTGAGACAAGGTCAGAGTGAGAATGGGTTGAGGTGGTGGAGAGATGTAACGTCAGAGATCACTGGTTTTAATTGGTTTTACCTCAGACCAATTTATCCATTGTTAGCACTGCGGCCTTAAAACGCCATCGTGATATCTCACTGGAAAGAAACCTTTTGCACCGCAGTCCACAGCTTTTGTTACTAAAGCACTGTACCCTGCAATTCTATTGGGGAGCCAAACAACCTTATTTTTTTGTGTTCCAGATGCCAGACAGAATATCGAAGTTTACCATGTTGGATGTGATTGGTCTATTTGTAGTGATGGACACACACACACACACACACACACACACAGTGTGGGTAGAGGGGATAGTGTGGGTCATGGGAAAGGGAAAGGGGGATACCTACTGAAGTAAGTTGTACAACTGAATGCATTCAACTTAAATGTGTCTTCCGCATTTAACACCCAACTCCTCTGAATCAGAGAGGTGCGGAGAACTGCCTTAATCGACATCCACGTCATCAGTGCCCGGGGAACAGTGGGTTAACTGCCTTGCTCAGGGGCAGAACAACAGATTTTACTTTGTCAGCTCGTGGATTGGGCTCTTGGGTGGGATCACTGATCTTTGGCCATACCCTCCTGTCAGAGTGAAAGCAGTTCACAATGCATAGCTGGTCTTTTCTTGGATTGGCATTTCTGGTCAGACCAGGGTCCACCCTCCTTTTATACAAGGAAAACAGGAAAAGAGCCACACAGTTCTGTGGTTCATTCTTTCGACCATATTCACTTGACCACACAAAGGCAGCCTGTGTGAGAGAGACATTTATGTGTTGTGTGTGTGTGGCAGAACAGATATAAAGATGCAGTGTTCTGTGTGTCTGTTCTGTGGCAGTTTTAGATGATGATCTTACTCTTATTTATACATAATGGGGATGAGGGGTTTAGTACTGTTGGGAAATACTGTTTTTATTACTACGTGCTAGTGGTGTGTGAGTCAGCTGTTTGTTCACCCGCAATTGCTAATAACCCATTTGCAACCGCCCTACTATAGGCTTATGTGATAAAGTGAAAATCTAACCCGTCTTCTATGTTGACATAGAAGACCAAATGAACCCTTGTTCACCAGAATAATGTAATTCTAAAAACAAATTTTATGTCAGAATAATGTCAAATCGATAGAATGCGCATACCAGCTGGCTGGTGTTTACAGACATATTCAATCTCTCCCTATCCCAGTCAGCTGTCCCCACATGCTTCAAGATTGCTACTATTGTTCCTGTACCCAAGAAAGCAAAGGTAACTGAACTAAATGACTATCGCCCCGTAGCACTCACTTCTGTCCTCATGAAGTTCTTTGAGAGACGAGTCAAGGATCATATCACCTGTCACCCTAGACCCACTTCAATTTTCTTACCGCCATTGCACTGCACACTGCACACTGCCCTATCCCATCTGGACAAGAGGAAAACCTATGTAAGAATTCTGTTCATTGACTAAAGCTCAGCATTCAACATCAAAGTACCCTCCAAACTCATCATTATGTTTGAGGCCCTGGGTCTGAACCCCCCCCCCCCCCCATGCAACTGGGTCCTGGACTTGCTGACGGGCCATTCCCCAGGTGGTGAAGGTAGGAAACAACACCTCTAATTCGCTGATCCTCAACACTGGGGCCCCACAAGGGTGCGTGATTAGCCTCCTCCTATCAACAACAACTAGACAGCCTACAGGGAAGAGGTGAGGGCTCTCGGAGTGTGGTGCTAAGAAAATAACCTCCCACTCAATGTCAACAAAACAAAGGAGATGATCGTGGACTTCAGGAAACAGCAGAGGGAGAAAACCCCTATCCATATCGACGGGACCGCAGTGGAGAAGGTGGCAAGCTTCAAGTTCCACGGCGTACACTGCACTGACAAACTGAAATGGTCCACCCACACAGACAGTGTGGTGAAGAAAGCGCAACAGTGCCTCTTCAACCTCAGGAGGCTAAATAAATGTGGATTGGCACCTAAAACCCTCACAAACTTTTACAGATGCACAATCAAGAGCATCCTGTCGGACTCTATCACCGCCTGGTACAGCAACTGCACCACCCGCAACCACAGGGCTCTCCAGAGGGTGGTGTGGTCTGCCCAACGTATCATCGGGGGCAAACTACCTGCCCTCCAGGACACCTACAGCACCTGATGTCACAGTAAGGCCAAAAAGATCATCAAGGACAACAACCACCCGAGCTAATGCCTGTTCACCCTGCTATCATCCAGAAGGCGAGGTCAGTACAGGTGCATCAAAGCTGAGACAGAGAGACTGAAAAACAGCTTCTATCTCAAGGCCATCAGACTGTTAAATAGCCATCACTAGCACATTAGAGGCTGCTGCCTATATACATAGACTTGAAATCACTGACCACTTTAATAAATGGAACACTAGTCACTTTAATAATGTTTACAAATTTTGCATTACTCATCTCATATGTATATAGTGTATTCTATCCTATTATTTTCTATACTATTCTATTCTTAGTCTATGCCGCTCTTAATTCCACTCCTTAACTTAGATTTGTGAGTATTGGGTATATGTTGTGAAATTGTTAGATAATACTTGTTAGATATTACTGCACTGTCGGAGATAGAATCACAAGCATTTCGCTACACCCGCAATAACATCTGCTAAACACTTGTATGTCAAATCAAATTGTATTAGTCATATGTGCCGAATACAATAGATGTAGACCTTACAGTGAAATGCTTACTTACAAGCCCTTAACCAACAATGCAGTTTTAAGAAACATTTCTGTTAAGTAAAAAATAGATAAAACACTTAAAATAACAAATAATTAAGGGCAGCAGTAAAATAACAGTGGCGAGGCTATATACAGGGGGTACCGGTACAGAGTCAATGTGCGGGGGCACAGGTTAGTTAAGGTAATTGAGGTAATATGTACATGTAGTTAGAGCTAAAGTGACTATGCATAGATAATAAACAGAGAGTAGCAGCAGCGTAAAGGGGGGGGGGACAATGCAAATAGTCTGGATAGCCATTTGATTAGCTGTTCAGGAGTCTTATGGCTTGGGGGTAGAAGATGTTAAGAAACCTTTTGGAAGCGAGACTTGGCACTCCGGTACTGCTTGCCATGCGGTACCAGAGAGAACAGTCTATGACTAGGGTGGCTGGAATCTTTGACAATTTTTATGGCCTTCCTCTGACACCGTCTGGTATAAAGGTCCTGGATGGCAGGAAACTTGGCCCCAGTGATGTACTGGGCTGTATGCAGTATCCTCTGTAGTCTACCCTCTGTAGTGCCTTGCGGTCGGAGGCCAAGCAGTTGCCATACCAGGGAGTGATGCAACCAGTCAGGATGCTCTCGATGGTGCAGTTGTAGAACTTTTTGAGGATCTGAGGACCCATGCCAAATATTTTCAGTCTCCTGAGGGTGAATAGGCTTTGTCGTGCCCTCTTCACGAGTGTCTTGGTGTGTTTGTACTATGATAGTTTGTTGGTGATGTGGACACCAAGGAACTTGACGCTCTCAACCTGCTCCTCTACAGCTCCGTCAATGTGAATGGGGGCGTGGTGATGATCACTGAGCTGTAGTAAATGAATAGCATTCTCACATAGGTGTTTGTCCAGATGGGAAAGGGCATGTTGGAGTGCAATAGAGATTGCGTCATCTGTGGATCTGTTGCCACTGCTCCAGAACCGGCATAAAAAAGCCAGACTATGGTTTGCAACTGCACATGGGGACAAAGATTGTACTTTTTGGAGAAATGTCTCTGGTCTGATGAAACAAAAATAGAACTGTTTGGCCATAATGACCATCGGTTTGTTTGGAGGAAAAAGGGGGAGACTTGCAAGCTGAAGACACCATCCCAACCATGAAGCACGGGGGTGGCAGCATCATGTTGTGGGGTTGCTTTGCTGCAGGAGGGACTGGTGCACTTCACAAAACAGATGGCATCATGAGGAGGAAAATTATGTGGATATATTGAAGCAACATCTCAAGACATCAGTCAGGAAGTTAAAGCTTGGTTGCAAATGGGTCTTCCAAATGGACAATGACCTCAAGCATACTTCCAAAGTTGTGGCAAAATGGCACAAGGTCAAGGTTTTGGAGTGGCCATCCCAAGCCCTGACCTCAATCCTGTAGAAAAGGTGTTGGCAGAACTGAAAAAGTGTGTGCGAGCAAGGAGGCCTACAAACCTGACTCAGTTACACCAGCTCTGTCAGAAGGAATGGGCCAAAATTCACCCAACTTATTGTGGGAAGTTTGTGGAAGGCTACCTGAAATGTTTGACCCAAGTTAAACAATTTAATGGCAATGCTACCAAATACTAATTGTGGGAAGTTTGTGGAAGGCTACCTGAAATGTTTGACCCAAGTTAAACAATTTAATGGCAATGCTACCAAATACTAATTGAGTGTATGTAAACTTCTGACCCACTGGGATTGTGATGAAAGAAATAAAAGCTGATATAAATCATTCTCTCTACTATTATTCTGTCATTTCACATTCTTAAAATAAAGTGGTGATCCTAACTGACCTAAGACCGGCAATTTTTACTATGATTAAATGTCAGAATTGTGGAAAACTGAGTTTAAATGTATTTGGCTAAGGTGTATGTAAACTTTCGACTATAGACAGTCCCTAACTGCACATTCACATTCTCCCAAGATGCTGAAAGAAATAAATCACATTCTCCACTTGTCACGTTGGTATAAAGGGATCGGGAGACAGGCGCAGGAATGCATAATAAGGGTTTTTATTGACCCAAATTACAGCGTGCCGTGTAAAGGCACAGGTACGAAGACCAAACTAACATGTATACAAAACACAGTTGAAACCCAAACAAAAGAGCGAAGAGTACCTCGAATAAATACACCGGGGCGAGACCCGTAACATACACGCACACAATGATTCTACACGGGACGAGACCCGTAATCATCTACGCAATAGAAACGGCACGAAAGCCAAAACACAGCACAGGTACTCACACGGCCAACGGACATTGTAACAATAACCGACAGGACAATGGTGAACAAAGGGCACACTTATACAATTACTAATCAATGGGAATAGGGACCAGGTGTGCGTAATGACAGTTCTGGAGGGATCCGTGACACCACTCCTGTTCCCGAGTCAAAATTGTGCCTCTATTTGGTGTATAATTTTACTGCAAGAAACGCTTAGTTCTGCAGGAGTTAATATCAGAACCTTCTAAAGCAGTGGGCTAAATCAGGGTCACTCAGAGTGTTTCTTGGTAGTTTTAAACAAATCTCTTAAAAAAGAAGACACCTGTACCATGTCAGATATTGAGTTGAAATTATTCAATTTTGAGTTTGCATCCCAATATTACACTTCATACACATCACAGAAACTGAAATATAACAAAACCACTTCACCAAATCTTTCCCAATTTCTCAGGTTTTCTCTCATTGAATGAAACTCTGATATTGTCCTTTTTGCATCTGTGGACTGGATCATCATTACCTTTTTCTGCCCATTCCCAAATGCATTTGGCGATTGATATGTAGGCTAGGCTATTTTGTGTGCATACAGTTAGGCCCTACATTTTATGCTTATGCAATACTGCCAGAAAGCCTAAAATATTGAAAGAAAACCTCAAATGTAGCATATAGATATTAATTGCACAAGAACTATGCATTTCTGGATTTTTTTAAGGTATCGTTTTCTCTTTATTCAACCTGCCCGCGACCCAACCGCTCTTCATCCACACAATATTTCATGACCCTAAACCCGCCCGCCCCTGACTGCAGGTTATGAGTCAACCCGTGCATCACTACTAAGTGCCTTATGCATGACAGCTGTTGTAATCTACCTGCGTGACCTTTTTTTCCCCCTGTGACATGAAAATGCAACATAAATACACTATTTGTTGTTTATTTTAATTATTAGATCTGAATAAAATTAGGCCTATTTAGTGCTATTTTAATAGAGGGTCCTATTAAACTGCTTATTTATAATGATTAAATACCGGTGTTGGAGAAGATACTCTGAAAATATAGTTTTGCAAGCGATGTCACGTCCTGGCCAGTAAAAGGGGTTATTTGTCATTGTAGTTGGTCAGGGCGTGGCAGGGGGTGTTGGTTTTGTGTGGTTGGGTATTGTAGGTTTAGGTTCTAGTGTTCTTATTTCTATGTTTATCTAGCTTTTCTAGTTCTATGTGAGTTTTGTCAATGACCTCCAATTAGAGGCAGCTGGTTGTTGTTGTCTCTAATTGGAGGCCATATTTAGTTGTGTTTGTTTTCACTGGGTTTTGTAGGTGGTTGTTTCTAGTATAGTCTATGCACCTTACTGGACTGTTTTTGTCGTTTGTTTTGTATTGATTAAGTGCTTTCTTTATTAATAAAGAAGAGGATGAGCACTTTACCCGCTGCGTTTTGGTCTCTCTTCAATGACGAGTGTTACAAGCGACCAATTACTTCACAATGAAATACGTTAAGCTACACTAAAGCTACCTTTAACAAAACATTTTTTTTTACTTAACTAAAGATTCTTTAAAAAAGTAGTTAGCTACATTAAAACTACTTTGTGAAAAACTGTCATATCTAAATAAAAAATGTCATAAAATACAAATTGCAAGAACAAATCACTCTGGAGTCAGATGTTAACAGAAGATGTAATTTAGCCTATTAAACCAAAAAAATATGTTTCAAGTGAGATTTAGGCAGGTCTGATGCTGAAAAAGAAAGACAATTGTTGCCTACTTCACCCATATTTTATTTTATGTAAAAAAAAGTGCAGTGTGCAGTTCCAATAGCTACACCACTACATGGGAACAATGTATTTAACTACTGAAAACACTACCTATGTCACGTCCTGACCAGTATAAGGGGTTATTTGTTATTGTAGTTTGGTCAGGGCGTGGCAGGGGTGTGTTTGTTTTGTGTTGTCGGGGTTTTGGGTATTGTTCTATGTTTTGTATTTCTATATTTTTTCTATGTTGTGTATTTCTTTGTGTTGGCCTGGTATGGCTCTCAATCAGGGACAGCTGTACATCGTTGTTGCTGATTGGGAGCCATGCTTAGGTAGCCCTTTTTTCCACCTGTCTTTTGTGGGAAGTTGTTTTTGCACTGCTGTATTTTAGCCTGCAAAACTGTTTAGCTGTCGTTAGTTTAGTTTTTTCGTTTTCTTGTTTTTGTGTAGTGTTCTAAATAAAGTAAATATGAGCATTCACATACCCGCTGCATTTTGGTCTACTCACTACGACGGCCGTGACAACCTAGATTTGAATTTATTTAAACTACCACCAAGCTACTACAAAATGTAGTTTAATTACTACTTAAACTATACTGAACAAAAATATTAACGCAGCATGTAAAGTGTTGGTCCCATGGTTCATGAGCTGAAATAAAAGATCCCAGAAATGTTATTTCTCACACATTTGGTGCACAAATTTGTTTACATCCCAGTGAGTGAGCATTTCTCCTTTGTCAAGATAATCCATCCACCTGACAGGTGTGGCATATCAGCATGATCATTACACAGGTGCACCTTGTGCTACGGACAATAAAAGGCCACTCTAAAATGTGCAGTTTTGTCACACAACCCAATGCCACAGATGTCTCAAGTTTTGAGGGAGGGTGCAATTGGCATGCTGACCACAGGAATGACCACCAGACCTGTTGCCAAAGAATTGAATGTTAATTTATCTACCATAAGCCGCCTCCAATGTCATTTTAGAGAATTTGGCAGTATGTCCAACCGGCCTCACAACCGCAGACCACGTGTAACCATGCCAGCCCAGGACCTCCACATCTGGCTTCTTTACTTGCAATACCATCTGAGACCAGCCACCCGGAGAGCTGATGAAACTGAGGAGTATTTCTGTCTGTTATAAAGCCCTTTTGTGGGGAAAAACTAATTCTGATTGGCTGGGCCTGGTCCCTAGTAGGTGGGCCTAGGCCCTCCCAAGCCCACCCATGGTTGCACCCCTGCCATTCATGTGAAAGCCATAGATTAGGGCATAATGTATTTATTTCAATTTACTGATTTCCTTGAATGAACTGTAACTCAGTATAATTGTTGAAATTGTTACATCCTTGTGTTCATATATTTAGTAATAACAGTAAATACATTTTATTAAAATTACCTATAATCATCTATAAATCATAAACTACAGGTGTTACACGTATCTTACATAATTATATGCTTAATAAACCATGCAATTGTGTTTATGACCATTTTATAAGCAGTTTATAAGAAAGTATTCCTTAATGCCATTCCGCCATGTCAAAATTACAAATCATTAATTGTTGGTAGTTTGAAAATGTCAAACAAGTTGGAACACATGGCAGTGCATGTGTGTGTGTTGTGGGCTGGGAGGTACACCACGCGGCCGTGGGAGAGGAGGAAGTGAAGCCGTAGCACTGAGGTAGAAGTGAGGAACAATGGCCCACACACATTCTGATCCTGTGGCTGTCACACTCACAGTCACCCTACACACACACTTGTGAGTCAGGAGACACAATTCCCCCCTTCTCCCACTGTTCCAGGTTTTGTTTCAGGCTCTGTTACTGGCTGCGCTTGTCTCTTTGGCTCAAATGCTTTTCTTTCCCTGAAAAGTATCTTGTTTATTTTTAAGTAGCTTTTTAAAATGTCATGTGTCCCCCTAATTTGTCAGAGTCGGGGTGAAAGCATCCAGGCTGTGTAGAGGACAACCACAGTGACAAGTAAAAGTAGTAGAAGCTTCCTGTCTGGAATCTCAGGATATTTGGAGAGTCAAGAATGGAATGTTGAATATTCTCAGAACATCAACAATGGGAATACAGTCCACTTGTACAGACAGACGGACCACTTTGGGACACTTTCTGAGTCAGTTGGTGTGAACACAAGCAGGATTTGTAAGTTGGAAAACAAGCTCCAGCTGCTTCTGACCATGCTCTCCCCTCCTGTGGCACATCAGGACCTGCGGGCCCACGCAGTGGTGCACAAATCAGCAGAGAGGGGGAAACTTTCTGCTGGTTACCTCTCTCTCGCTCTTGCTCTCTCTCTCTCCCTCTCTGAAACCCACTTTACAGAAACTCAGCAGAAATGAGTGCAGAGTTAAGGGCTAATAGGCTAGGGGCTAATGTACCCACACCTGTATCCCTCCCTCAAACCCTTTATCCCCCTGCAACCTTCCATCCACCATCCCTGGCTGTTTGGATATCTGGCTCCTCTTCCTAAAACTAGCTACAAACACCCTGATATCCAGGACAACTCATTCCAATACAAAAAGCTTAACACCCCCCTATTCTAGCAGCACTATTCAATCGTCAGTTGAGAATAGAATGTTCTGGCAATGAATCGTTGTGAGGAAAGTCCTCAACATTTTCATGCTTCGTTTGCTTTGCCCAGACCAGGGCTGTTTTCTTTGATGAGTCCTTGACAGACTGACCCCAGTAGAACTCTTTTCACTGCATAAGACTGAAATGCAGACTCAGAAGACTGAAATGCTGACTCAGAAGACTGAAATGCAGACTCAGAAGACTGAAATGCAGACTCAGAAGACTGAAATGGAGACTCAGAAGACTGAAATGGAGACTCAGAAGACTGAAATGCAGACTCAGAAGACTGAAATGCTGACTCAGAAGACTGAAATGCAGACTCAGAAGACTGAAATGCAGACTCAGAAGACTGAAATGCAGACTCAGAAGACTGAAATGCAGACTCAGAAGAGTGAAATGCTGACTCAGAAGACTAAACTGGAGCTTTGCTGCTGTCAGGAGTTCAACAATGTAAAGAGGTACCAGGACCACCCATGACTTCGGCCATATAGGCAAAAATAGATAGGCTGCGATGGAGCTAGCTGTGGTCCCATTTGCGGTAGCTCACTGAACAAACACACTAAAATGCTGACAGACTGAGAAGGGAACACACAACACTGCTACTCTTACTTCTACCAGCAGAGGGCGACAAAAGCTATGGAAAAATAACAGCCAACATGACCTCCTGTTTTCCCTTAGTGTCAAACATAACATCTTCAATTACATTCATAACTAAAGAGGAAATTTAAGCAGGGAGTTATGAACACTTTCTGCCAACCAAGCAGAGAGCTGTAATAAAATTTTATGGGAGAGGCCGGGGATAAAAACTTCTCATATTGAAGGATTGTGTGAGAGAGAACCACTAAATGTTAGATTGACAGGAAAGTGGCATATCTTTCAATAATTGAATTGTTAACTTTTGTCTTGGCTTTCAACAATAAATTCCAGAACTGGCCATTGTGTGTTTGCCACGTGATGAAGACAATGACCCATAGTGAAGCCGTATAGTTCTACCAAGAGGTCACCCCACCACATGCTCTACTCCCATACAATCCCCAATGTTTTATGGACGTCAGGGACTGGTCTTAGTTTAATCATACCTTTCCTTCCTCCCTGGTCCTCGCCCCGGTCCAAAACGTAAAACAACCTCACCACTAAGCGACCATCAGCGCCACTCCTCCGCCCACTCCGGCACCTCTCCCTGCCATTCCCATGGCGACGGCAGCTAAACTGGCCAATCCCACGCAGCTGTTAGGACCTTGGCGGTCTTGAGTGACTCCGAGGTGGCATGGCCGCAGGGCTGCACAGAGTAAACAGGACGCTGGGGGATGGAGGGATGGATGGATGAGAGTGTGGAGTCAGCAGCCTGCCAGGGGTATAGAGGAAAGACGGCAAAGCCCACAGATTCAGTGCTCACAAACAGAGAGGGCCTCACTGAGCTTAGTGAGGAGGAGAGGAGAAGGCTTTGGCCTGAGATGGGTGAAGGGGGAGGCAGTCTCAGTCTTAGTGCTGGGGAATTGACTCCAGAAGAGTTACAGTACAGTACATTACACTGTATCATGGTGTAAAATTTAGTGTGTTTGAATGACTGATCAATAAATGTATTTCTAGCTAATTGTGTGTTGGGTTCCTTCAGGGGTGCACATACTGTACCTTGTAATAGTGACATATACTTACCAAACCCAAGACTGAAACGAAAAACATTTTTCTCATTACTGTCCCCTAAATGATATAGATACAGTATATCAGATCAGACCAACTAACTGGAATCCTAGAATACTTTTTTTGTGTCCAGGATCCTCCAGGGTTAGATAGATGCTAAACGGTCCTGTCATTTTACTATGTCATTTTTTTGATATCACACTGTCCTCCACCACCAAATAAAATACACTTTATAGATAATCTATAAAGAAGTCATGAATTCACCAATTCTCCAGCCTAGAGGGACTGGTTGAAGAGAAGGGGTAGCCAGTATTTACATGTTAAACACACCGCCTGTTTCCAATAATATGACCCTCGCGGGTGACGACAGGTTGAAAAGTGATTTACCAGAGCAGACTTTTATTACAAATCTTTTTTTGCACCATTCCCTATGCTGCTTTAAGGCATCTATCCTGGCTGTTCCAGGCTGGTGCTGGAGTCCTATACTAAATAGACCTTTTGGCTTCCGACTGATTTCTCTCTGACACCAGTGATAGAGATAGATGAGGTGGAATGAGATGGAGGATTAGGGCTAAAACTATCCCTGGGATGAAGTGCCTATAAACTGGTTTATAAAATCGTTGGGGTCAGTTTAGTTTAGCCTAACTGACTTTAGGTGATTATAATGATTTCTCATAACATTCAGTACTTAGTCATACCTGACTTGCCTAGTTAAATAAAGGTTAAATAAAAAAAGACATGTTTTTGACAACAACATGTTTTGTTTTTGGAGCGGGAGGGGGGCGGGGTTAACACTTAACATTAACAATGTATACTTCAATTGATTTATAAAGGGGTTTCTGGGTAATTTACCAACTATAAATGATTTGTTTATAGATAATTTAGACTGTAAAAAAACGTTGGTTAAAATAACCTATTTATAAACCACATTATAAAAGTATTTTGAAGTATACTTTATTGTCGTGTTATCCTTTTAGTAGCTAACTCTCTAAGACCAATGATGTGGTTTCAAAGCAAATAATATCTTATTGCACAGTATCACAAATTAGTGATAACTCAGAAAACACAAGAATAAAACAGTTATAAAATGTATAATAGATATTAATGAAAAAACAAAAGAAGACAACCAAATCACAATTCGACAGAGCAGCGCATGACAGCAAAACCGTTTCTTCTCAGTTTTAATGTCCTTCGATCAGCCATTTTCCACCAGTGGTTTTTCATTATTTTCTTCCAGAATCCACATCCAAAGCAGTGTACTTACTCTGTGTTTTGATAGATTTTGAACCAGTCATTTGGCTTTTGTTTCTGTGTTTAATACGCCAAGGGGAGAGACGAGAGAAGGAACCAGTTCAACCAGGAAATAAAGGCATACTCCGTAGGTCTGTAATATCCAGCCTGATGAACTAATGACACACCTGTCTTTCTAGTCCAGCTGGAGTGAGAAATACACCACCACGGGGGTTGCCTGTGTGCTGCTCTTCCAATAGGCAGTTGAGCTAGAAGACATAGACACATAATGTAAACTGTTTCAGTGGACACTACCTTGTAAAGAAAACATCTGATGTATATATAACATGTGTAAAGTACAGTTATGCTATTAAAAACCAGGAGAGAGTTGTTTGATTAACCGAAAGTGAATCGGTTGATTCATTAATTACTTATATATTTTACCTCAGTGTACCTCAGTGTAGAAAGTACAGTAACGCTATTATAAATGAATCAGGAGAGAGTTACTGTAGTTGTGTGAGTGTTTCATAGAAAAGTTTAAAGGATGGATGGAGAAACGATCCGTTCGAGTTCATCTGAAATCGATCTTATTTCACCCGGACATGTGCTTCCCCTTTCCAGGATTACTGATGCGTGTAATAAAAGGCACACTGTTAGAGTGGCTTCCTCTGAACCCTACAGCCCCAGAAACAGCCTGTAATATGATGGGAATGCTTTTATGAATTCCATATTTCAGTCAAGGGCAGAGAACCGTAGCAGGAAATGTAGACAGGTAGAGGGGCCAGGAGATCTGGGGATTACAGTGTGGCTACAGTATATCAGTGTATATCAGTGTATATCAGCTACAGTATATCAGTGTGGCTGATATCCTCTCAGAAATGAGAGGGATTCATATTCTTAGTAATACTTATATTATCAGTAGTAATATAATATAGGCTTGTAAGTGATCTATGGCATTATTGTCCATAATAAAAAGTTGTTACAGTATATCAGTGTATATCAGTGTATATCAGCTACAGTATATCAGTGTGGCTGATATCCTCTCAGAAATGAGAGGGATACATATTCTTAGTAATACTTATATTATCAGTAGTAATATAATATAGGCTTGTATGTGATCTATGGCATTATTGTCCATAATAAAAAGTTGTTCAAAAGGGGTATTTATTGAGATAAAAAATGAACTGGATTAAAAAGCATGTAATAAAATTATTGGTAACACTTTACAATAGGTTGCATGAATTATATGTAGCTATTGATTTTATTTGATTAATACTTGATGCTATATTTAGACAAGCAGAAAGGGAAAAGGGATACCTAGACAGTTGCACAACTGAATTCATTCAATCGAAATGTGTCTCCCACATTTAACCCCTCTGAATTAGAAGGCTTATGCAACATGAATGGGTCTAGTTCACCTTATAGCAACTACTCCAGATGGCTTTATGGTCCACAAGACTGCATGTCTGTAACTGCTCCAGATGGCTTTATGGTCCACAAGACTGCATGTCTGTAACTGCTCCAGATGGCTTTATGGTCCACAAGACTGCATGTCTGTAACTGCTCCAGATGGCTTTATGGTCCACAAGACTGCATGTCTGTAACTGCTCCAGATGGCTTTATGGTCCACAAGACTGCATGTCTGTAACTGCTCCAGATGGCTTTATGGTCCACAAGACTGCATGTCTGTAACTGCTCCAGGTGGCTTTATGGTCCACAAGACTGCATGTCTGCAACTGCTCCAGATGGCTTTATGGTCCACAAGACTGCATGTCTGCAACTGCTCCAGATGGCTTTATGGTCCACAAGACTGCATGTCTGTAACTGCTCCAGATGACTTTATGGTCCACAAGACTGCATGTCTGTAAGTGGGGAGAGCTTTAGGTTTGCATAATCACTAACAGTCCAGTTAGGGAGCACAATTAACATAATGGATGCAAGCGTCATTAAGATTGTGATTTGGGCAATCTATTTAATGAAACAGTGCTCTGGCTTGTGTCCAGTGGGTTTATGACTCTGGAGAGGTGATGGTGGGGTAATTCAGAAGACACTGACTTGGACAGCATAGAAAAGGTAGGCTTTCCTACCTACATCAATGGTATTGATACGTCCTGGGTTTATTGTCTTTAAAACAAATTATACACTGAGATACTTTCCCCTTAGGGCCACCGTACTGACCACTGGATCTGATTAGTCTAATAAGTCCACTTTGATCCCCCCCGTAAATACTATAACATGTTTCAACTGAATTGATCTCCATTATGCACAGTGTGCAACAATCACTGATAGCGGTACATATTCCGATAATAAGCACAGACATCCAACCATTGTTCCAGATAAGCATGCAGTTGCATTTAAGGTGTGTTAGTACCTTCTGTCGAGATCATTTCCAGTTAACAATTGTCTTTGCATCATCCATTTGTCTCAGGAAAGAGGAAGGAGAGGAGGGGTTGGTGGGGTGAGGGGAGTAAGGTTGAGAGCCAGGGAAAATTAACAGCTGTTTCATAGGAGAAAGAGCAGAATTTGAAGCATGCCTGATTAGAGAGCACATCAATTACTTCTCTTTCTGGTGTGTGGGGTCTATGCTGGACTGGCCCCTGGTGTGCATGCTGAAGCAGCGAGCATGAAATGACTCTAAATTGGCCGTGTTTGCCCTCAGAGGAGCGCTCTTTTAGATGCTATCCCGGTCCCACAGGGAGGTGGTCCACAGGGTCACTGCTTATTCAATTAGTCCTGAACCCACGGCTCCACAGCTCCCCAAACTGGCTCCAAACTGAACAGAACAGGGGAGGGGAGGGGAGGCCGGGAAAGAGTGTGAGAGAGAGGAGAGATAGTGTGGAGAAATTGGCGGGTTGGGAAGTGGTGGGTGGGCAGTTTGAAAATTATGTTCAGTGTGGTTTTATTTATATTTCTACTAAAGAGTGATGAGTGAACAGAGGAGCCGAGAGCAGAGGGAATGCTGGGGATGTGTATAACTAAGCTGGTATTACCTACAAACTACAGAGAAAACATACTTTTTTTCTGGCAATGATTTAGGTCAACGACTTGATAATATTTACTAGAGTCTTCTGTATATCATGCCATTGTCATACACTTCAGAACTGGATTTGAGCTATGTGTTATTGTATCATATCAGTCATTACCCAGTGCAGGTTGGGCCTGTAACCAGAGGGTGGCGCTTTGATGACACATGCTAACTGGCTGTTTATGACTTCATTTATGACTTCAAAGCCCAGATGATGAGAGGTGCACTGATTCCAAGAACCAAGACATTATTCTTCCTTCTGCGAAGTCCACCAGATTATAAAGAACATGTGAAGACAATTATATAATTATATACACCGACATTGCAGTTTACAATATTCGTCATCTGTGATTCAGAATTAGAAGTTTTAAATGCAGTAATCCCATTTATACTGTACCCCTGAGAATCTAATATAGTTTGGTTAGAGAGGTTTCCAGAGAGTAACATTTTTTCTCAGGGGAAGTTCTCGACTTCACCCTGAATCACCAAATAGGATGTGAATAGCAAGATATAAAAACAATGCTTTCCCATCCCACCTCAGCCAACAGCCTGTCTCAGCCTGGATGTCATTGCCAAAGGTCTGCTCTTTCGCTGCCTGTAGGAAAAAGATGAATATTCTTGTGCAACGGACGGTGAATTTATAGACATTGACACTTAGACTAAACAAGGTGGAGGTGATGACAGGGTCTGTAGAATCTGACCGTAGATGGTCATGGTTCGTCCTGCCTGCCACCGGTCTATGTCACTGTATGGGTAAATAAATGCCTATGGCCGTGGCATTCTGGCTGTCCTGTGCCACGTATACCGACCTCTGCTATACCACAAAATGTGTCACTCTACGTAGGAATGAAGATACACCTGTTGACGACGGCTAAGATTTTACGCCACTATGTCCCTCTCTCAAATACCTGTGCCCCCCCCCTCAGTTTCTCCCTCATCATGTGGCTGATGATGCATTTCTTGTCCAAGGAGTGCTGAGTAATGTTTCGTGGACAGACGCACGTACAGTAAATGGCATCGTAGCGCCTGTCAATAGACTGAGATGCGACGACTAACAAGGAACTTTGTTCTGGTACTCAGATTTTTCGTCACGATTTCGCAGGTGCTCGCATCTTTAGAATTTCGGAAACGGTGGGAACATTTGGCCCGAAGACTTGCCTGAAACTTGCATAGACATGAGGGTAAAGTTGCCGCCCTGTTTCTGCTCTTTATTCTAATATATTTTCTAACGCATCTGCCCACAGAACAGTGCAGTAAAAATTCATTTTTTTAAAGTATAATCAGTGTTATTTCCTGATAGTTGTTGGTTGAAAATACAATTTTCACAGGACCTTCTAATCAGAATGTTTGCCTGGGTGGTAGTTTCGGCTTGCCTGGTAGGCAAGTTGAGAACAAGTTCTCATTTACAACTGCGACCTGGCCAATATAAAGCAAAGCAGTTTGACACATACATCAACACAGAGTTGCACATGGAATAAAACAAACATACAGTCAATAATACAGTACAAAAACAAGTCTATATACAATGTGAGCAATTGAGGTGAGATAAGGGAGGTAAAGGCAATAAAAAAGGCCACGGTGTCGAAGTAAATACAATATAGCAATTAAAACACTGGAATAGTAGATTTGCAGTGGATGAATATGCAAAGTAGAAATACTAAATACTTAATAGACCAATAACAGCTAATTTTACGTTTTCCCTTCTGCACTCAGACCACTCCCTGACATTCATAGCAAAAGTTTTGCTTGAGAAATAGTTTTTTGCTAAAAAGCAATTGTTGTCAATTTTAATGGAAAACTATTGAAGTAGGTACTAAATAGATGGGTTAGTTGACAACGTCACGGAAACTATGCACACATTTCAATGGGGCAGAAGTCCGTACAAATAGCTAGCAACAATGACAAGAAAAGTATTAATAGGATCATAATCTAATTGGCCTTCTCATAACTCTTACAGAATTTCCACGGGGACGGGATATTGGAAATTTTATCAAAGTTTACTGGAGGATAATTTATTTTTTATCTCAAGACAAAATCATTTATAACTGAATTTTTCCAGTGCAATAAAGGTTCAGCAAATCCCCTTATTGTTTGGGATACCTTTAAATGTACCTTCAGAGTTCGTTCAATTCAATATTCATCAATAATAAAAAGCAGTTTCTGTCTAAAGAGACAAGACTAACAAGGGAAATACATGAACTAATAGTACTGGTAAATAGCAATAAAAATGATACTACAGGGATACAAAATAAGTTAGAGGAAAAACAAAAAGAACTGGAGGAACTTCTTCAATAACGATCTAATGTAATCTATTACAGAAATAAAGCAAACTGGATGGAATATGGAGAAAAATGCACCAAATTCTTCCTGAATCTCCAACACAGGAACGCTACCAAAAATAATTTGTAGAAATAATTTGTCATCTATGATTCTCCAAATTATATTTTAAAAGAGTAAGCTAAATATTTCCTTCTCATCTTCACCGTCTGAGTGACGATTACTGTAAGGAATTATTTCCAAATAATAAAAAATAGGAAAATTAACAAATGTACAAAAAGATCAGTTCGAAGGACAAATTACAGAGGAAGAACTTTCTGAGGCTATTATATACTTGTATATACTTTTTTATAAGCTCCATAGTTAGATTGTTTTAACTACTCCTATAGCAATGGTAGTCTGTCAGGTACTCAGCAGGAAGGTCTGATTTCTCTATTATTAAAACAAGACCCAGAAGGCAAATATAAAGACCCGGTCTAAAAAACTGGAGGCCCCTTACACTTCAATGTCGTGATGCAAAAATACTAGCGAAATGCATAGCACTCAGAATTAAAAATTTTTTACCAGGTATTGTTCATCCTGATCAGACAGGTGTTTTACATGAATGATACATTGGAGATAATATACGACAACTACTAAAAATAATAGAACATGAAACATCTAAGAAGCCAGGCCTGGTATTTATAGCGGATTTTGAAAATACCTTTGATAAAGTAAGACTGGATTTTATTTATGAATGCCTGGATTTTTTCAATTTTGTAAAATGGGTAAAAGTCATGTATAGCAACCCCAGGTGTAAAATAGTAAATAGCGGCTATTTCTCTTATAGTTTTGAATTGTCAAGAGGAGTTATAGAAGGATGTCTGCTGTCACCATATCTATTCGTTATGGCCATCGAAATGCTAGCTATTAAAATCAAATCCAATAACAACATTAGAGGATTAGAAATCCAAGGCTTAATAACAAAAGTGTCCATGTGTGCCGATGACTCAAGTTTTATATTAAGTCTGCAAGCTAGATCCCTGCAATGTCTCATTGAAGATCTAAATATCTTTTCTGTACTCTCTGGACTAAAACCTAATTATGATAAGTGACAATATTACATTTTGGATCTTTCAAAAATACTTTTACATTACCCTGCAGTTTACCTATAAAATGGGCATACTTGGTATTCATATCACAAAATATATAAATGAGCACTCCACAATGAATTTTAATTGAAAACTTAAAAAATATACAAGATCCTGCAACCATGGAGAGGTAAATACCTGTCTATTTATGGAAAAATTGGCCTGATTAACTCCTTAGTCATATCTCAGTTTACTTACTTATGGCGTTGCCTACTTCTGATGATTCATTTTTCAAATCATATGAGCAAAAAGATTTAGCTTTATCTGGGATGCTAAACCAGACAAAATAAAGCATGCCTATCTATATAATGAATAGGGTGGGTTGAGATTATTAAATATAAAAGCACTAAACCTCTATGTCACATTCGTCGTAGGAAGGAGACCAAAGCACAGTGTGGGTATCGTTTCACATCTTTTATTTTATTATGAAACTTTGCAAAACAAACAATAAACTACAAACGAAACACAAACCGTGACGAAAGAGGTGCAACATGCACTAACTCAAAATAATCTACCACAAACATAGGTGGGAAAAACAACTACATAAATATGATCCCCAATTAGAGACAACGATGACCAGCTGCCTCTAATTGGGGATCATACAAAAATCCCAACATAGAAAAAAGAAACTAGAACCAAAACAACATAGAACTAAATAAACTAGATAAACCCCCCCCCCCCCCCCCCCCCCAGTCACGCCCTGACCTACTCTACCATAGAAAATAAGAGCTCTCTATGGTCAGGACGTGACACTCTAAAAGTTTTGCTTATCCAAAGGTTTTACTTGAACCCTAAATGCTTCTCAAGTAGATTACTAAGAAAAACTCATCCATTGTTTAAAAATGGCCTTTTTGCCTTTGTGTAGATTGCCATGTCTCATTTTCGATTAATATAAAAAAATATTAAATATTTCAAAGTATCTCTCTTATTATTGTACAGAATTGTTGCCACCAACAAAATGTTGAATATTTGGAGTGTACATTCATTGCTGCTCTGCAGACTTTGATACAGGATACAGAATCAATAGACCATTTATTTTTGTACTGCCCTCAGGTAGCCTGTCTCTAGTCTCAGGTTCAGGAATGGCTGAAAATGCAGAACATTGATCTAAAATTGACCCTATAAATAGTTTTGTTGGGAGATCTGGAGAGACCTGGTCAGTCAATGACTAATGTAAATACTCTTAGTAAAAGTATTTATCTTCAACTCGCAATCTGTGGAAAATTTTCGATTAGATAGATTCAAATTGTATGTTAAACATCACAGCATAGTTGAAAGATACAGTTGAAGTCGGAAGTTTACATACACCTTAGCCAAATAGATTTAAACTCAGTTTTCCACAGTTCCTGACATTTAATCCAAGTAAAATAATCCCTATTTTAGGTCAGTTAGGATCACCACTTTACTTTAAGAATGTGAAATATCTGGAAAAATAGCAGAGAGAATGATTTATTTCAGCTTTTATTTCTTTCAGCACATTGCCAGTGGGTCAGAAGTTTACATACATTCAATTAGTATTTGGTAGCATTGCCTTTAAATTGTTTAACCGGGGTGAAATGTTTCAGGGGTAGCCTTCCACAAGCTTCCCACAATAAGCCTCCCTGTGGCTCAGTTGGTAGAGCATGGTGTTTGCAATGGTGTTTGCAACACCAAGGTTGTGGGTTCGATTCTCACGGGAGGCCACTACGGGGGGGTGGAAAATGAAAGGTATGAATTGAAATGTATGCATTCACTACTGTAAGTTGCTCTGGATAAGAGTTTCTGGTAAATGACTAAAATGTAAGTTGGGTGAATTTTGGCTCATTCCTCCTGACAGAGCTGGTGTAACTGGGTCAGGTTTGTAGACCTCCTTGCTCACACACGCTTTTTCAGTTCTGCCCACAAATGTTCTATAGGATTCAGGTCAGGGCTTTGTCATGGCCACTCCAATACCTTGACTTTGTTGTCCTTAAGCCATTTTGCCACAACTTTGGAAGTATGCTTGAGGTCATTTTCCATTTGGAAGACCCATTTGCGACCAAGCTTTAACTTCCTGACTGATGTCTTGAGATGTTGCTTCAATATATCCACATAATTTTCCTGCCTCATGACGCCATCTATTTTGTGAAGTGCACCAGTCCCTCCTGCAGCAATGCACCCCCACAACAGGATGCTGCCACACCCGTTCTTCACGGTTGGGATGGTGTTCTTCGGCTTGCAAGCCTCCCCCTTTTCCTTCAAACATAATGATGGTCATTATGGCCAAACAGTTCTATTTTTGTTTCATCAGACCAGAGGACATTTCTCCAAAAAGTACGATCTTTGTCCCCATGTGCAGTTGCAAACCGTAGTCTGGCTTTTTTATGGCGGTTTTGGAGCAATGGCTTCTTCCTTGCTGAGCGGCCTTTCAGGTTATGTTGATATAGGACTCGTTTTAATGTGGACATACAGTGGGGGAAAAAAGTATTTGATCCTCTGCTGATTTTGTACGTTTGCCCACTGACAAAGAAATGATCAGTCTATAATTTCATTGGTAGGTTTATTTGAACAGTGAGAGACAGAGCAACAACAAAAAAATCCAGAAAAACACATGTCAAAAATGTTATAAAATTATTTGCATTTTAATGAGGGAAATAAGTATTTGACCCCTCTGCAAAACATGACATAGTACCTGGTGGCAAAATCCTTGTTGGCAATCACAGAGATCAGAGGTTTCTTGTAGTTGGCCACCAGGTTTGCACACATCTCAGGAGGGATTTTGTCCCACTCGTCTTTAAAGATCTTCTCCAAGTCATTAAGGTTTCGCGGCTGACGTTTGGCAACTCACACCTTCAGCTCCCTCCACAGATTTTCTATGGGATTAAGGTCTGGAGACTGGCTAGGCCACTCCAGGACCTTAATGTGCTTCTTCTTGAGCCACTCCTTTGTTTCCTTGGCCGTGTGTTTTGGGTCATTGTCATGCTGGAATACCCATCCATGACCCATTTTCAATGCCCTGGCTGAGGGAAGGATTTTCTCACCCAAGATTTGACGGTACATGGCCCCGTCCATCGTCCCTTTGATGCGGTGAAGTTGTCCTGTCCCCTTAGCAGAAAAAGACCCCCAAAGCATAATGTTTCCACCTCCATGTTTGATGGTGGAGATGGTGTTCTTGGGGTCATAGGCAGCATTCCTCCTCCCCAAACACGGCGAGTTGAGTTGATGCCAAAGAGCTCCATTTTGGTCTCATCTGACCACAACACTTTCACCAGTTGTCCTCATTCAGATGTTCATTAGCAAACTTCAGACGGGCATGTGTATGTATTCTTGAGCAGGGGGACCTTGCGGGCGCTGCAGGATTTCAGTCCTTCACGGCGTAGTGTGTTACCAATTATTTTCTTGGTGACTATGGTCCCAGCTGCCTTGAGATCATTGACAAGATCCTCCTGTGTAGTTCTGGGCTGATTCCTCACCGTTCTCATGATCATTGCAACCCCACGAGGTGAGATCTTGCATGGAGCCCCAGGCCGAGGGATATTGACAGTTCTTTTGTGTTTCTTCCATTTGCGAATAATCGCACCAAATGTTGTCACCTCACCAAGCTGCTTGGCGATGGTCTTGTAGCCCATTCCAGCCTTGTGTAGGTCTACAATCTTGTCCTTGACATCCTTCGAGAGCTCTTTGGTCTTGGCCATGGTGGAGAGTTTGGAATCTGATTGATTGATTGCTTCTGTGGACAGGTGACTTTTTTACAGGTAACAAGCTGCTGTTAGGAGCACTCCCTTTAAGAGTGTGCTCCTAATCTCAGCTCGTTACCTGTATAAAAGACACCTGGGAGCCAGAAATCTTTCTGATTGAGAGGGGGTCAAATACTTATTTCCCTCATTAAAATGCAAATCAATTTATAACATTTTTGACATGCGTTTTTCTGGATATTTTTGTTGTTATTCTGTCTCTCACTGTTCAAATAAACCTACCATTAAAATTATAGACTGATCCTTTCTTTATCAGTGGGCAAACGTACAAAATCATCAGGGATGAAATACTTTTTTCACCCACTGTAGATACATTTACATTTTAGTCATTTAGCAGACACTCTTATCCAGAGCGACTTATTGTAGTGAATGCATACATTTCATTAAAAAAAAATTCCGTACTGGTCCCCCGTGGGAATCGAACCCACAACCCTGGCGTTGCAAACACCATGCTCTACCGACTTATACTTTTGTACCTGTTTCCTCCAGCATCTTCACAAGGTCCTTTTGTGTTGTTCTGAGATTGATTCGCACTTTTCGCACCAAAGTACGTTAATCTCTAGGAGAAAAAAGTGTCTCCTTCCTGAGCGGTATGACGGCTGTGTGGTCCCATGGTGTTTATATTTGCGTTCTATTGTTTGTACAAATGAACGTGGCACCTTCAGGCATTTGGAACTTGCTCCCAAGGATGAACCAGACTTGTGGAGGTCTACAATTTTCTTCTGTAGTCTTGGCTGATTTCTTTTGATTTTCCCATGATGTCAAGCAAAGAGGCACTGAGTTTGAAGGTAGGCCTTGACATCCACAGGAACACCTCCAATTGACTCAAATGATGTCAATTAGCCTATCAGAAGCTTCTAAAGCCATGACATAATTTTCTGTAATTTTCCAAGCTGTTTAAAGGCACAGTCAACTTAGTGTATGTAAACTTCTGACCCACTGGAATTGTGATACAGTGAATGATACGTGAAATAATCTGTCTGTAAACAATTGTTGGAAAAATTACTTGTGTCATGCACAAAGTAGATGTCCTAACCGACTTGCCAAAAGTATAGTTTGTTAACAAGAAATTTGTGGAGTGGATGAATAACGAGTTTTAATGACTCCAACCTAAGTGCATGTAAACTTCCGACTTTAACTGTATGGTGCGTAGAAATCCGAAGAGGGTGGCCAGCAGAGATAGGTGGGATGGGCTGAGGGAAGCTAAGGGTTTGGATGTAGAATTGGAGACAAGTGGGAGTGGAGTTACTGGGCGGGGGATAAAATGACGGTCAAAGATAAAAGTAAAAAAATAAAGTCACAATAAAACAAAACAAGAAGTACGTTTGAATGACACTGAGGGGCAGTGTTTTTACAGCTAATACCTGTTAGCCTGAGGCTGATGCCGTGCAGTTGTTTGTACACATGCATATACGCACACTCTCATTCAAATGCACACATGTGCACATACACGGACACACACACACATACACACATGTAAATAGTGCCATATATGCACTCAAACATATTCAGTTGGCCTTGCTGTTATGATTTCTGTTGTCCTTGATGCCTTTTTTTTTTTGCATGGTTGTTTTCAGTTTTTTCCTTTGTCTTTGTCTTTTTTGTCTTTTGTTCATTTTGTTACTTGTTGGTGCATTGGGGGACGGCGGCGTCTCGGATGGTTAATGGGCAGCTCTTGGGGAACTGTGGGGGGTTCTTGTAGGGCTGGTGGCCTGGTGGTTGGGATTATGGGCCGGTGGCTGATAGGTCGCTGGTACGGGTCCTCATTTTTGACCTTGTGGGAGATCTGTCGGCGTGCCCTTGAGCAGGACATTGACCCTGGTTGCTTCTGTGGGTCTCTCCGGATGGGAGTCTGTTAGATGACTAATGTGATGTAGTTGTTGAGTGGCTTCACTGCAAGTAGATTGTATGTTTAAATATTCAATAATAAAAAATAACAATGACAAGAAACTGCCATGTGGGGAATCGAAGTGACTCGTTTCAACTAGTTTCATCTTGTTCTTGATACCATGTCTTGTTTTAAGATGTTTTGACTGATTTCATGTCAATGCTAATATGTCTAAAATTCGCTAGCTAGCTAACCAACAACTGTAACGATGTATTTGAGAGACAACAAGTGCTCATTGTGCAAATGTATGCATGTTTTCAATAAAAATTGGCGACGATATATAGTTTACATGTTGTCAACATTCTAAGCCAACCCTGTTTGTTTTGCCCCATAGTTGCACACGCGTCGGTTTGGTTGCTAAACAACTGACCCGTCTATTGTTACCCAGAAGTGATTTGACATTGATAGAAAAACGTCTGCATTGGGCCTTTAATGAAGCATCTGATGCAGTTATGCAAGATTTTTGTTCTGTGTTTCCAAGATTAGGTGCAGTGACAGGCAGAGTGCATCTGTTTATTTTCCCAAGCATTTGAGTCCATCAAGAAACAGTGATGTCTAGCTCTAGACTCATTCTATGGTAAATTCTCAAAAGTACGAGACAATGAGTCAAAACCCTGCGTGCGTCTGCTCTGTTTTTAATAATATTCTATTTTCATCACTGCAAGTGTCTGGGAAAACAAGAGCTTCGAAAATCAAAAATCCACTTTGGGTTAAATGAACCTGCCTGCACTGTGGAACACTGTACTTTCTATGGGAAAATCAAGGGAAAATGTTGAGCTGTTACTTTGCTGCAAGCAGCTGAATCATCTGAATAAGAAGACTAGAGAAACCCCATCAGAATGAAGTACAAATGACTGTGGTCCAGGAGAGCCAAGTTTGAGGTTTCATTCAGTGGGGGAGGCCAGAGTCCAGCCAAGCAGCCAGACTGTGTCAGAGGCAGACTGGGCAGTCCAGAATGCAGTACTTACCGGAAATCATGGCAGTTATGATTGAGTTCCTGTTGTTGACAGCTTTTTTCCAGTAGAGCAGGTTTCTGCCAGGATAATTTTTTTTCTCTGGCAGCAGTTAGAACACAGAGCACAGAGCGACCACTGTGGACGCCGTTTAGTAGTGTGCTGTGGGCCACGAGAGCACTGGGCTTCGCACCAATACTCTCAACCCCAATGTTATATAGTATTCTTTACTGAACAGGGTTCATATCATATTTTGTCTCTAACAGTTCTGTGGTAAATCAGTCTTGTTTGCTGCTAAGGTTCTGTGACATCTGTGAACACGGCATCATTCACATCACAGGTTCCATCACATTCCCTTTTAGTACAAACAGGGGAAACATCTCCCTTTGGCCCCACCAGCTGTACTCTGAGGATCTCTACAGTAGAGCCTACCAGCTGTACTCTGAGGATCTCTACAGTGGAGCCTACCAGCTGTACTCTGAGGATCTCTACAGTAGAGCCTACCAGCTGTACTCTGAGGACCTCTACAGTAGAGCCTACCAGCTGTACTCTGAGGATCTCTACAGTAGAGCCTACCAGCTGTACTCTGAGGATCTCTACAGTAGAGCCTACCAGCTGTACTCTGAGGATCTCTACAGTAGAGCCTACCAGCTGTACTCTGAGGATCTCTACAGTAGAGCCTACCAGCTGTACTCTGAGGATCTCTTCAGTAGAGCCCCACCAGCTGTACTCTGAGGATCTCTTCAGTAGAGCCCCACCAGCTGTACTCTGAGGACCTCTACAGTAGAGCCCCACCAGCTGTACTCTGAGGATCTCTTCAGTAGAGCCCCACCAGCTGTACTCTGAGGACCTCTACAGTAGAGCCCCACCAGCTGTACTCTGAGGACCTCTACAGTAGAGCCCCACCAGCTGTACTCTAAGGACCTCTACAGTAGAGCCCCACCAGCTGTACTCTAAGGATCCCTGGATCCCTACAGTAGAGCCCTCCTGATTGTACCGGATCCTGAAGGCCTTGCAGTACTATATGAGGAGATCTCCCTACGCCCTGCTAGCCCCTGCTGGCCCCTGCTGTGGCTTCTGTTCACAGTGGAGCTGGCCGGCCGCAGAGCCCAGAGGATAGTAAATCATCCAATAGAGATGGAAACATTGCAGTTGGGAGGAGGAAGGCAAACTATGTGGGATGGGAGCGGGGGGTTAGAGGGTGAGAGGTACTCTACTGTAGTAGGCCTATGCTGTTGGCTACTCTCCCAGCCACATACACACACACAGTCCAGCCGGTGCTGGTGCCTGAAATGAAATGTGTTTGTGTGTGTGTGTGTGTGTGTGTGTGTGTGTGTGTGTCTGTGTGTGTGTGTGTGTTTGTGTGTGTACGCCAATGGCCTGAAAGTTGTGTTTGTTGTACCGTCTGTTGTAGCTAGCGCTAGCTGTTGCCGTCTGAGTATAGTCCTCTGGTCACAGCTGCACAGAAGTGTGTGTGGCCCTCCCTGCCAGAAATAATAATAATAATAAAACAAAGAGGCCCTTCCATAAACTGTACTCCCTCCTCTCCTGAGATGAATTCTGTGGAGAAATTATATTTCAAGTTCTGAAAAAGTTTAGATAAGTAGCAGTTTTTTTCTTCAGAATGTCACTTTCGAAAGCATCTAACATCTTTAGTCCATCTGTTGGGACCCCTGGGGGTTTGTTGGGACCCCTGGGGGTTTGAGCTGAAATGCAATGCATCTTATTTTTTGGCCTGTTCAAGCTGGGTGGGAGGAGGCTACATATGTGATGAAAACAAAAATAGTCCGATTTTTGCCTAGAGACAAGAAGAGTTTCTGTACAGGGCTTCACTCCCCTGACTCGAGCTGCTCTGAGGCTGCTGACTGCCGCCCGGCCCGAGTCAAATATTGTCCCAGTAATGCTATCCCTCCTTACCCCCTTCACCTTTTTCCCTTCCCCCATTCCTCTCCGCCCACTCCCCTCTCCCCTCCCCTCAACACCCTACCAGCCTGATAATGGAACACTATAAACACCATATCTGCTCTCATTATCATCCACAGGCCAGATGGTGCACGCGTTTCTGCTTTTCAGATTAAGTATCTAGACAAACTACCCCATCCTCCCCACCCATATCCTCATCCCCTATCCCCTTCCGAACACCTTCCCGGTCCATTCCAGCGCTGTCTGGCTTCGTGTGGAGGAAGTGGGACAGATACAGTATGGGTAGTACATTACTGGACTCTCAGGTGGGGCCAGCTACAGAGATTGTGTGGTGATTGCAGAGCGGCAGTTGGTGGTTGTTTAACAACATAGGGCTGTGTTCAATTGGTATCGCGGAAGTTCAGTGTTATAGCGTGATTGCAATTTAAAGGTAATGTTCCCTTGTTAGCGCAGATGGCATTCATGGTAAAATGACCCTTCCATTTGTAACGCTTCAGCGATGCAGATTGAATAGAGCCCATAGAGTTGTCATTGTGATGTGGGAGCCACTGTATTATTTGAACTGTATTCTGTCTGTCCAGCCAGACCTGTGGTCTACAGGGGCAGGGTTTCATGGCATAGCAGGGCACAATACATTTTTATGACAGTTACAGTAGTCCTCAGTGTAAAGAATATACATCGTCATTTTCTGACACTTGTTAGATGTGAATGATACAATTCAATAGACTTTTAGACTCAACCATACCCATCAGTAGGATCAGTGTCATCATTAGGTCCTATCATTTCCCCACCATCCTGGTGCAGCATGAAGCCACCTGTTTCAGCAAACACAGCTATCCATTAAGCCTTAGCCACTGGTGCTGATTGCTTTGCCCCTGACCCCAGGTGCTTGTTGTTTCAGGGCATGTGTGTGTGTGTGTGTGTATGTGTGTGTGTGTGTGTGTGTGTGTGTGTGTGTGTGTGTGTGTGTGTGTGTGTGTGTGTGTGTGTGTGTGTGTGTGTGTGTGTGTGTGTGTGTGTGCACCCCGGGTGCTTGTTGTTTCAGGGCATGGTTGCCAGTGGGGTCCGTGGAGTGGAGGGGAATAATTAGAATTCCATTGAGTTGGGTTGTGGTGAGGGGCACACACACACACACACACACACACACACACACACACACACACACACACACACTAACAAATTCACAGTCAGTCTGTGTAACGAGATGAGGCCAGGCCAGGCTCTTGACACACCATCGGCTCAGTGCCTGGGTAGAGCCTGGATGTGTTGTTACAGCTGGGGCAGGCAGAGGTGGCGAGAAGTCAAGTGACTTAACTGGGGTCAAAGCACCTCTCTCTCTGACACAAACGTACGTGCATACGTACACACACACACACACACACACACACACACACACACACACACACACACACACACACACACACACACACACACACACACACACACACACCTTCATTATCACGCTGTTTAATCACTGCTTCAGATTTCTCTGCAGACAGACTAACTTATTGTCTGCCTTGTTTCTTTAAGCGACAGTTCTGGTTGGCAATCTGAATATGGAACACCCTGAGTTTGCCTCGCTGGCTTCCTTAACATGTTAAACCATAATTTCAACGAAGCCATAAATAAAGGCTGCCTCTAGACCTCTCTATAGTTTCACCTCTCTTGTTTCTTTAGTGGACTTAGTCTTTGTGGGAGCCAAGAGCTGCTCAGGAAGTCAAACAGGGTCCAGAGGAAGCCAATATTCTGCGGTCTGTCAGTAACATTCTGGTTGGAGGTACCAATGTCAACCAGTAGGGGGCATTCTGCCAGGGATGGCAGTGGCACTCATCGGCATTGTCACAACAGTCTCTCTCTCTCTCTCTCTCTCTCTATATATATATATATATATATATATTCACAATGTTTAATCTCAGTGACATACTATTTCTGTTTTAGTACCCCAATCCCCATCATGCTATTCATATAAAATCGTTGTCTGTCTTTTTCCCTGCAGAGGGACCAGCCGGGGTTGGGTTTCAGATTCAGACAGCTCACAGACCAGCCAGGCTCATATTGTACAGACTCTGGTTCTCCATCTCTGTCTGTCTGTCTGTCTCGGGCTGTGTGTGTGTGTCTGGCTTCTGCCAGTGTGTCACAGAGTAGGAAAAAGTGTTCACATCCCTGAGCTAGGCTCAACAGGGCCCACCTGTTTTTAATCCCAGGTCTGAATAGTCCCAGAAGAAGATTGATGAGCCCAGTTATGTGTCCAGATGAATAGGAACAGGAACTGCAGTCAGCCATACCAGAGGCAGTGTGTGTGTGTGTGTTTACCAATCAAAGCCTTACTTTACAGGTGAACACTCCAGTCCTCTCTCTCCAGTCTGCAGTGAAACTTTTTCACAAACATTCATCTAGATATTACATCCCCTTGACAAATACCGCTGTACTTATTCTGAAGTTATTCTCCTCCTGGTATGGCAGACAGCGGGTCAAAGAATTCTTACCACACATTCACGGCAGCCCATTGTCTGGTTTCAGTGCCTTGACCTGTTTTTGATCACCTACCCCATCAGGGACACAGCACGTCTGGTCTGACTATGTGTGAGAGGGAAATGCTGGCATTGGTCCCTGGGTAGTACTGGGCACTGAGGGAAACCTAGTTTTATCAGTAGCCAGGTCACAAGGCTGGTGGGGCATGGTGGGGCCAGGGGAGGTAGGGTGTGTGTGTGTGTCTGCATGTGTGTGTGTGTGAGCGTGGGACTGCTCTGTGCTCACCGCCGGTTGGTTTGTTCTCTGGAGCCCCCGCTGTGCTGAGCAGGCATGCTGAGGCCAGATAACCGCTGGATGAATGGAAGTGAAAAATAAAATAAAAAAGAGAACGAGAGGAGAGGAGAACAACAACATGGAGCGGCGGACTAATCTCCACCCAGCATGATTCCAAACAGAGTCTCGAAAAACAATTGGGTCCTCATTGTTTTTTGGGCGGTGGTGGGGCCAGTGGTGTTTTTGAGGGTGACGCCTTATTCAAAACATGCTGATCAAGACTCTCTTTCACTAATTAGAACATTTGACAAGGACCAATTGAAGAGTTTATTTCCAAAACGCTATATCTAACAATTTTTCGCATTGGTATTTTTTTCACGAGAAATGATTGCTTATGAGTACCTTCATGTGTGTGTAAAATATTAGTGTTCTTAGATTTTTGATTCCTATATTTTAGATGAGTATGAAAATGAGTTTTTTTTGCAAAACGCTATACATCCATTGTGTAGCTGGAATGGAATGTTCATAGTTGTGGTTGTCTCATCTAGCTAACTTAAGATGAGTCACTCTGGATAAGAGCATCTGCTAAAATGTCAAATGTAATTGTTTTACGTACAGATCTCACATTACTGCATTGAATTATTATTTTAAAAACATTTTAAAATATTGATGTCACAAATGTATTATTTGTACAGTTACATTTGACTGTGTAAAACTGAGTAATGCTACTTATTTATCTGAGTGAGGCAGAGACAGTTGAAGTGGGAAGTTTACATACACATAGGTTGGAGTCATTAAAACTCATTTTTCAACCACTCCACAAATCTGTTGTTAACAAACTATAGTTTTGGCAAGTCGGTTAGGACATCTACTTTGTGCATGACACAAGTAATTTTTCCAACAATTGTTTACAGACAGATTATTTCACGTATCATTCACTGTATCACAATTCCAGTGGGTCAGAAATTTACGTACACTAAAATGACTGTGCCTTTAAACAGCTTGGAAAATGACAGAAAATGATGTCATGGCTTTAGAAGCTTCTGATAGGCTAATTTACATCATTTGAGTCAATTGGAGGTGTACCTGTGGATATATTTCAAGGCCTACCTTCAAACTCAGTGCCTCATGGGAAAATCAAGAGAAATCAGCCAAGACCTCAGAAAAAAAATTGTAGACCTCCACAGGTCTGGTTCATCCTTGGGAGCAATTTCCAAGCACCTGAAGGTACCACGTTCATCTGTACAAACAATAGTATGCAAGTATATACACCATGGGACCACGCAGCCATCATACCGCTCAGGAAGGAGACGCGTTCTGTCTCCTAGAGATTAACGTACTTTGGTGCGAAAAGTGCAATCAATCCCAGAACAACAGCAAAGGACCTTCTGAAGATGCTGGAGGAAACAGGTACAAAAGTATCTATATCCACATTAAAACGAGTCCTATATCGACATAACCTGAAAGGCCGCTCAGCAAGGAAGAAGCCACTGCTCCAAAACCGCCATAAAAAAGCCAGACTACGGTTTGCAACTGCACATGGGGACAAAGATCGTACTTTTTGGAGAAATGTCCACTGGTTGATGAAAGAAAAATAGAACTGTTTGGCCATAATGACCATCGTTATGTTTGGAGGAAAAAGGGGGAGGCTTGCAAGCCGAAGAACACCATCCCAACCATGAAGCACGGGGGTGGCAGCATCATGTTGTGGGATTGCTTTGCTGCAGGAGGGACTGGTGCACTTCACAAAATAGATGAAATCATGAGGAGGAAACTTATGTGGATATATTGAAGCAACATCTCAAGACATCAGTCAGGAAGTTAAAGCTTGGTCGCAAATGGGTCTTCCAAATGAACAGTGACCCCAAGCATACTTCCAAAGTTGTGGCAAAATGGCTTAAGGACAGCAAAGTCAAGGTATTGGAGTGGCCATCACAAAGCCCTGACCTGAATCCTATAGAAAATTTGTTTGCAAAACTGAAAAAGTGTGTGCGAGCAAGGAGGCCTACAAACCTGACCCAGTTACTCCAGCTCTGTCAGGAGGAATGGGCCAAAATTCACCGAACTTATTGTGGAAGCTTGTGGAAGGCTATACAAAAATGTTGACCCAAGTTAAATAATTTAAAGGCAATGCTAACAAATACTAATTGAGTGTATGTAAACTTCTGACCCACTGGGAATGTGATGAATGAAATAAAAGCTGAAATAAATCATTCTCACAGGTAGTTTTTACTATGTTTAATTTTCAGGAGTAGTGTAAAACTGAGTTTAAATGTATTTGGCTAAGGTGTATGTAAACTTCCCACTTCAACTGCACATAGCATTTTTTTTAAACAGGATTATTTGTCTTTCTGAAATGAAATCATCAAGTGATAATACATGTCTGTCATTGAACAACCCCACGCCATGATTAGAAAGGGGAAAAAACACCAATCTCTTTCATAATTTCTTTAAACAATAAAAGCTAAGGGCTCCCAAGTGGCGTAGTGGTCTAAGGCACTGCATCTCAGTGCTTGAGGCGTCACTACAAACCCTGGTTTGATTACAGGCTGTATCGCAACCGGCCATGATTGGGAGTCCCATAGGGCGGCGCGCAATTGGCCCAGAGTCGTCCGGGTTTGGTCGGTGTACTGTAGGCTGTCATTGTAAGTAAGAATGTGTTCTTAACTGACTTGCCTAGTTAAATAAAGGATGAATTAAAAAATGATTTACCAACATTTCTGTGCAACGCTGACATCCTTCCTCCCATAGATTGTCTGCCTGTACAAGCACCACCTGGACTGGACACAGCTAGACAAATGTATCTTTTCGAGAAGATCAGGGAGTTTTGCGACGAAGAGGCTATGGACATCACATGCGAAGCACCAAAGTCAAGGACAAGACAGAAACAGGGTCTCTGAATATAGATACCCTTGTTCATGCGTGGTTCGGACAGACCAGTCATCAGCACTATCTGCAGTGCCTCTATTCACATGACTCTCTCCTAACACACACACCATACGTTGCTGCTACTATTTTTTGTTTATCCTGCTGCTCAGCCACTTTACACCTGATTGTATGCATATAACTACCTCGTCTATCACTGATATTGATATTGTTCTTGTACATACTGTATATTATTTTATTTATATTGACACTATCTATTTCTGATATTGATACTATGCAAGTAACCATTTGGCTGTACCGTTTACACCTTGACCCATCCACTTAACAAGACTTAGCAAAATATTGGTATCTAAATTAATATTGATATGTGTGGTCATAACATGATTTTTTGACATACCACAACAATATCATGTGACCGTATCAAGTGTCCACCACATAAATATATGGCGCGTGCATCTGTTTATGTACTGTACATGTGCACCTCACTCAGGTTTCAACTCAGGTTGCATGGTCTTAACTTATGAATGTACTATGTGACAAGTGTGTGTGTAACAGTATATAAAGTATGCTAACATACTGGTGTGAAGGCATTTGGGCAGTGGTGTAAAGTACTTGAGTAAAAATACTTTAAAGTACTGCTTAAGAATTTTTTGGGGGTATCTGTACATTACTTTACTATTTATATTTTTTGGCAACTTTTACTTTTACTTCACTACATTCCAAATTCAACAGGCACTCGCACGTCTGAGCTATCTTTTTTGCAGGTGCATGATAACAGTTGAATAAAATGAGAAAAAATAAAAGAGAAAGTGCGGGTTCCTTTTTTTCTCTCACTTCACTACATTCTGAAAGAAATTAATGTACTTTTTACTCCATACATTTTCCCTGACATCCAAAAGTACTTGTTACATTTTGACAGGAAAATTGTCCAATTCACACACTTATCACGAGAACATCCCTGGTCGTCCCTACTGCCTCTGATCTGGCAGACTCATTGAACACAAATGCTTTGTTTGTAAATTATGTCTGAGTGTTGGAGTTGCCTATCCTTCAATAAAAATTTTTTTTTTTTTACAATTGGGCCGTCTGGTTTAATATAAGGAATTTGAAATGATTTATACTTTTACTTTTGATACTTAACTATTTTTAAAACCAAATACTTAGACTTTTACTTAAGTAGTATTTTACTGGGTGAGTTTTACTTCAGTCATTTTTTATTAAGGTATCTTTACTTTTACCTTCTGAAGGTAATTGGTTGCACCAGATCTTATTTAGGGGCTTCATAGCAAAGGGAGTGTATACATATGCACGCACCACTTTTCCATTTATTTATTATTATATATATTTTTTAAACAAGTTATTTTTTTCATTTCACTTCACCAATTTGGACTATTTTGTCTATGTCCATTACATGAAATCTAAATAAAAATCCATTTCAATTACAGGTTGTAATTCAACAAAATAGGAAAAACGCCAAGGGGGATGAATACTTTTGCAAGGCACTGTATCTATATGTGTGTCTTCCTCAGAGTGTATGCCTCCTTCATATTTTACTGGCACTATCTGTTTCTCCTCCAGTCTCACTCTCAGTTTTCCAATGTTTTTCTCTGTGCGTCTGCAGTTTCTCAGGTTGCCGTGGCAGTGGTAGACAGTGCCCAGGGGACGCCCTGTAATGCTAAACCATCCCCTTTACAAATGCTGTGTGTGTGTGTGTGTGTGACCACCGCTGCATGTCTGGAGCCAGAGCAGAGCAGCACAGCCCTACTCAGCTCAACCTGAAAAGACAAACAAACTATAGTGCCCTCCGTAATTATTGGGACAGTGGGGCATTTTTTCTTCTTTTGGCTCTGTAATCAGAAGTTTGGATTTAAAATCAAACAATGACTATGAGGTTAAAGAAATTATGATTGCTAAAGTTACTGATGCACAAATGTCATACCCCCTCAAAAATGCAAACCTCCCTGTTACTGTAATGGTGAGAGATTAGCATGTCTTGGGGGTATGATATTTATGCGCCTGTGACTTTCTCACTCATCATTATAAAATAAAAAATTGAAGTATTCGGACTCTTTACTCAGTACTTTGTTGAAGCACCTTTGGCAGCGATTACAGCCTTGAGTCTTCTTGGATATGACGCTACAAGCTTGGCACACCTGTATTTGCGGAGTTTCTCCCATTCTTCTCTGCAAATCCTCTCAAGCTCTGTCAGGTTGGATGGGGAGCATCACTGCACAGCTATTTTCAGGTTTCTCCAGAGATGTTCGATCGGGTTCAAGTCAAGGCTCTGTGGCTGGGCCACTCAAGGACATTCAGAGACTTGTCCTGAAGCCACTTCTGCGTTGTCTTGGCTGTGTACTTAGGGTCGTTGTCCTGTTGGAAGGTGAACCTTCGGACCAGTTTGAGGTCCTGAGCGCTCTTGAGCAGGTTTCCATGAAGGATCTCTCTGTACTTTGTTCATCTTTCCCTCAATCCTGACTAGTCTCCCAGTCCCTGCCGCTGAAAAACATACCCACAGCATGATGCTGCCACCGCCATGCTTCACCATAGGGATTGTGCCAGGTTTCCTGCAGACGGGACGCTTGGCATTCAGGCCAAAGAGCTCAATATTGGTTTCATCAGACCAGAGAATCTTGTTTCTCATGTTCTGAGAGTTTTGGCAAACTCCAGTTCTGCAGAGGTGGTTGTCCTTCTGGAAGGTTCTCCCATCTCCACAGAGGAACTCTGGAGCTCTGTCAGAGTGACCATCAGGTTCTTGGTCACCTCCCTGACCAAGGCCCTTGTCCCTCGATTCCTCAGTTTGGCCGGGCAGCCAGCTTTAGAAAGTGTCTTGGTGGTTCCAAACTTATTCCATTTAAGAATGATGGAGGCCACTGTATTCTTGGGGACATTCAATGCTGCAGATGTTTTTTTGCTACCCTTCCCCAGGCCTGTGCCTTGACACAATCCTGTCTTGGAGCTCTACGGGCAATTCCTTCGACCTCATGGCTTGGTTTTTGCTCTGACATGCACTGTCAACTGAGGGACCTTATATAGACACGTGCGTTCCTTTCCAAATCATGTCCAAACAATTGAATTTACCACAGGTGAACTCCAATCAAGTTGTAGAAACATCTCAAGGATGATCAATGGAATCAGGATGCACCTGAGCTCATTTTCGAGTCTCATAGCAAAGGGTCTGAATACTTATGTAAATAAGGTATTTCTGTTTTTTTTTTAATACATTTGGAAACATTTCTCAAAACCTGTTTTCGCTTTGTCATTATGGGGTATTGTGTAGATGGACATTTTTTTATTTAATCAATTTTAGAATAAGGCTGTGACATAACAAAGTGTGGAAAAATCTAGGGGTCTGAATACTTTCCGAATGCACTGTAAGTGAATTTGTCCCAATACTTTTGGTACCCTGAAATGGGGGACTATGTACAGAAAGAGCTGTAATTTCTAAACGGTTCTCCCTATATGGATGAAAATACCCTCTGCACTTTAACCTCATAGTCATTGTTTGATTGCATATGCAAACTTTTGGAGTATAGAGCCAAAAGGAGAAAAAATGCTTCACTGTCCCAATAATTACGGAAGGGATGTAGCTCTCATTCACATAGCCCCATGTATCCCCTCCAGACTACACTTGTATCCCCTCCAGACCACCTTATTTAATTACGTCTTAATGTAAAGCCACTTTTGCCTTTTTAACTTGGTTGTCAGAGTGGTGGTGATTTATGAAGGTTAATTTACAGGATGACATTATTTCTGCTAGGTCTGTAAATAATGCGAGAGGAAAGGGGATGGCTGATGATGAGGATGGTGGAAAGGGATACACAATAAAAATATACATAAAATGAAGAGTGATATGTTTGATAGAGAGTAAGATATAGAGAGAACCAGATAGATAGACAGAGGCGGAGAGATGAGAAAGAGAGAGGGTAAAGTGTTAATGAGAGTTGTTCCTTGCTCAGTCACTCAGATGTCCCAGGAGGAGCTGGAGGAGGGATTGTGGCAGGGCAATAGTGAGGCCGGTAGACCACAGCCTCCTCCTTAGGATGTATGCTAGGAAGGAGAAGGACCACGCCATATTAGTGGTGGTTCTCCTTATTCTATGGTGGTGTATTAGTCAACTGACAATCAACATCCTCGCAAACTAGGGCGTGTGCGGCTACAGAGGTTCGCAGCTAGGAAACAATACAGTCAAGTGGGCTCTCTGGCGACACCCGGCCAGTCATCCCAAGCCATGAATCACTCTAACCCAGGCCCAGGCCCACCACTGAGACCACACCTGGGTTCTAATAATACTTCAAATCCTTCAAATACTTTGATCATTTGCATTAGCCTGCCTGGAGTGCCAGATGGGTGGGGTTTGCACTTTTGCAACTATTCGATTGGTCCCATTGCACCAGGCAAGATAAATCAAGCCCAGCTAAAGTATGTGAAATTATTTCAAATAGTATTTGAACCCATTCAAACTGAGTCGTCAGGATGTTGGCCCTAAACAGCCTGTTGTTCCAAGGCCCTGAGGTCAGCTGATAAGGGTTAATATAGTGGCCCTCAGGAGATGGATTGGGACCTCTGGCTACATATTGTTCAGCTACACATTTCTGTGTAAGTGTGTGGTTGAGGTGAACTGTAGTTCACGTAAGCATTCCTTTGAGATTATTTGGAATTGGTTTCATTTTTATTTAATCTAAAATTAGATTATGAATACCGTTTAATCGTGTTATGATTACACAAAACTGTTACTAAATAAATACCAATTCCTTGTGTGATCCCTTGGGCTGGTTACAAAGAATATAACAATTTCACCCAACATATAGTTTCCCCTCTTTCTTTCTATATCCTAAATGAATGCAGTCAGAAAATCAGTGTACTGCCAGCACTACTCTGTCTAGACAACCACAACACAATCAGCTTGGCAAATTGTCCCTGGTGTACTTACTAACTACAAGATCATATCCAGTAACCTCCTCCTCCTCCCTCCCTCCCCCTTATTCTGCCCTCCTGGTCTCTTTATCAATCGGCAAACAAGTGAAAATGAGAGTCTGCCCTCGCTCGCTGGAATTTCAACCATTCCCCACGCATCCCCTTTTTCCTGCCTGCTAATGTAATCGCAGGGAAACAGAGTAGGCTTCCCAACATCGTGACTTTCAGATAAGAGTCATTTATCACACGCCGTCCATCTGTCCCTCCGTGCTACTGCCCACTGGAGCTTGACCAGACCCAGACCCAGACCCGGAGCCCGTTCCAATCAAGACTCCCTGATTGGGGTGCTGTGTGCACCGGCCCAGGTGTCTAGTTTGACTGGGTCTTGATTTATTCCCATTGATTGCTTCACCGTTTCACCTGGAGGGAACATACAGTATATTCTGTGCAAAAAGGAGTGCATTGATGAGCCTAATAGTAAAAGTTGTCTCTCTGTCTCTAAGAACTTGAATCTAATAAACGGAGCAGTAGATTACAAATGAGGGGGACTTACTGAATTTGTCAGGTCTGCTGAAAAAAAAACACGATGATGTGTGTCGCAAGTTCGATCTGTCTTCTATATTGGCAGATGGTGTGGCAAGGTGCCAGGAGTCCCTCTCTCTCTCTCTCTCTCTCTCTTCTCTCTCTTGCTCCCTACTCTGTCACACACACACTCACTCACACACGCAAGCACCCCCCCTCACGCACATCCTTGCATGCGTACAGTTGAAAACAGGAGGTTTATGTCAGAGTCTACAGTGCGTCTGGTTTGTGCCACATTTGATTGAACCAAACAAGGGTCTGTGTAGGTAAAGACTGTGGTCTGGCCTAATCCTCTCACCTCTGCAGTGCTAAAACAGGCCAGCCTAAAGCAGCAATCTGCAGTTGCCACATCCATTTTTTTACTTATAAATTCATTATACTGAATACACACATGGATTCTTGAAGAATATAACTTAGAAATGCCTCATGAGCTGAGTTCAGCTGTCATACCCCATCAGAGCCCAAAGTATATGCTTGCTTAACTCAAATGTTTGTAAACATTGTAAATGTAAATAAACACTGTCTAGCCTCAAACATGGTTAAAATTATAATTTGATATCATGGCTGGTCAGTTCTTGAATCCATTGCTCTGTCTATGAATTTGAGAGTGGTTACATTTCTTCAGGCCCATCCTTCAGCTATTTACCAAAACAGAGGCGAGGCGTCAACTTTGTTATTGTTTGAACTGCTGATTGGCCCTTTAAGTCTGACTTCGGTCTGTGAGCCGTGGGGGGACTGGCTGCATGGGTTAGAGCTACCCGCCTGGGGGACGCTGAAAAGACCTCTTTTATTTTGGGAGGTAGCTAGCTAGTTACTTTTTCCCAATGCATGGAAATTTCACATTTTCTTTAAATACTGGCAGAGTTTGAGGAAAACATTACCTGTGGGTAGTTCTTGTGGTGAAGAGGGTAGTGTGTGTATGCCAGCTGTCAGTGGGCAGTACTGCAGGGAAACCCGACAGAGTTAGCTACTTAGGGCAGTTCAGGCTTTAATGCCCAGCCAGCTGCACCACTAGAACCAGCCTAGGAGGAGATCCAAATGGCTTGTGGCGGTTCTACTGGAAACAGAACCTACAGAACTCTGCTATAGTAGGTCTTCTCATGTGCCAGTCTGTCATGTCTACAAAGACCAGAGCAGCTGTCAATATTCCACACACACACACACACACACACACACACACACACACACACACACACACACACACACGCACACACACACACGCACACACACACGCACACGCACACGCACACGCACACACACGCACACACACACACACACACACACACACACACACGCACGCACACGCACACACACACACACACACACACACACACACATCACTAGATGGAACAATAATGGAACCACTAAAATGGTACTATACAATTTTTTTTACATCCCTGTTAGTGAGCATTTCTCCTTTGCCAAGATAATCCATCCACTTGACAGATGTGGCAAATCAAGAAGCTGATTAAACAACATGATCATTACACAGGTGCACCTTGTGCTGAGGAAAGAAAAAGCCACTCTAAAATGTGCAGTTTTGTCACACAACACAATGCCACAGATGTCTCAAGTTTTGAGGGAGCATGCTGACTGCAGGAATGTCCACCAGAGCTGTTGCCAGATAATTGAATGTTCATTTCTGTACCATAATGTCGTTTTAGAGAATTTGGCAGTACGACCAACCGGCCTTACAACTGCAGAACACATGAAACCACGCCAGCCCAGGACCTTCACATCCGGTTTCTTCACCTGCGGGATCGTCTGAGACCAGCCACCTTGACAGATGATGAAACTGAGGAGTATTTCTGTCTGTAATAAGCCCTTTTTGTGGGGAAAAACTAATTCTGATTGGCTGGGCCTGGCTCCCCAGTGGGTGGGCCGATGCCCTCCCATGCCCACCCATGGCTGCGCCCCTGCCCAGTTATGTGAAATCCATAGATTAGGGCCTAATTAATTAATTTCAACTGACTTATTGCCTTATATGAACTGTAAATCTGTGAAATTGTTGTATGTTGCTTTTATATTTTTGTTCAGTATAAATCAAAAAGGACTTGGGTTTCACTGTACCCTAAGGCTACCCAAGTACAAGGTTCAGTAAAACATTGTATGAGCGGTCCTACTATGCTGAAAGGCCCATCATGGACCCTCCCTACTGAGCACAGACAGTTCAATGTCTTGTTATGATTTACATTTGATTGAGTTTTCAATTAACGTGATTTCAACGTAAATTCAACAGAAAATGTAACCATAAAATTTGATTTAGGTTAAAAGTTTAAAAAATAAAATAAAGACATGAATTCCTTAAATCCCTTGAAACTGAGTGTACAAAGCATGATATTGCCGAGGGGAGGACGGCTCATTATAATGGTTGGAATGGAATATAATGGCTGGAATGGATTGAATGGTATCAAACACATGTTTGATATCATTCCATTTGCTGGAATGGAGTGAATGGAAGGGTGTCATTCCATTCAATTTACTCCATTCTAGCCATTATTATGAGCCGTCCTACCTTCAGCAGCCTCCACTGATTGAGTTGGACCCCCCCTGCCCCCCTCGTCGGGGCATGGACTCTACAAGGTCTCGAAAGGATTCCACAGGGATTCTGGCCCATGTTGACTCAAATGTTTCCCACAGCTGTGCCAAGTTGGCTGGATGTTCTTTGGGTGGTGGACCATTCTTGAAACACACAGGAAACTGTTGTGAGTGAAAAACCCAGCAGCATTGCTGTTCTTGACACAAACTGGTGCACCTGGCACCTATTACCAGTGGCGATTTTAGCATGTAAATCTTGGTGGGGCAAACTCCCCAAAGTGTTTTTAGATGCTTGCACACATAGCGACTACACAACACTAAACAATACATTAAATGCACCAGAACGGTCCCATACTGTGCCCACAAACTGTTAGGACCTACATAAAGCTGTCCCAACATCTTACCACTGCTACACCTGACTATAAGCAGAGCCTTGTCTGGCAGCGAAACAGTTCATTCCCCATTTACTGCCTTTTAAAAAAACATAGCTGATATGGCTGACTTGCTTAAACAAATGTTGTTTCTACTGACAATTGAGATGCACAAACTATGGCATAAGGGGATGACGAGCGGATAAGAGGCAATCCATAATTTAGAATAAGACATTAATGAGCGAGCTAGGACAGACGTAGTCAATATAACTATTTGTTCACCACTTTTGAAATGTACAGCAACAGAATTCTGAACATGGGCCGTTACAGTATTCTCTCTGTACACCAAGTCAGAACCATAGGATAAATAAAGAGGGCATATAAGCAGACAATGAAAGCTCTTACAATATTCAATGATGACATTTCTCTAAAGCAGGCTATAGGCTAAATGTGCACCACCAAGTCAGAACAGTAGACTAAGTTATGAGGGGAAAAGGGAGAAAATTATTAGGGTGAGGCAGCTTACTACACAACATACACTTAGTATTACTTTCTTAGCTACAGTATACATATCTCCCTGGCACATTACATCATTTATGTACCAACCTACAAGACATTTTTGGACTTACCTTGTTTTGCTGTGCTCATTTGAACAGGAATGTGGTGGGGCAGTCCTTCTTGTGGGCTTTAGAAAGGCCCGAAATCCCGACTTGGAATTCCGAGTTGGATGACCGATCAAAATTATTTTCTGTATTTTCCCAGTCTGAGCTAGTTTTATCTGAGTTCCCAGTTGTCTTGAACTCACTGAAGTCTGAGATGTCCCAGTTCAGAGTTTCCAGTTGTTTTGAACACGTCTCATTGCTGCAACTCCCCTATGGACTCAGTGAAGGTTGAGAGCCAAGCCGTACTGCTTCTTCACACACTGCTTGCTTAACCTGGTCCCGTGTGGCTCAGTTGGTAGAGCATGGTGTTTGCAACGCCAGGGTTGTGGGTTCGATTCCCACGGGGGACCAGTATGGAGAAAATAATTTATGAAATGTATGCATTCACTACTGTAAGTTGCTCTGGATAAGAGCATCTGCTAAATGACTAAAATGTAATGTAAAATGTAACCCGGAAGCCAGCCGCACCAACGTGTCGGAGGAAACACTGACAACTGAAGGCCAAACCCTCCCCTAACCCGGACAACATGGGTCTTCCGGCTGTGACACCTGGGGCTGCAGTTGTGCCTTAGCACTCATTGTTGAATTGGCGGTTTCCAACTTGTTGTGTAATGGCCTATGAGCACCGATAGGTTTTATCTATAATTTCTTGTTCATATGACAAGGATTCAATAGGATTTGCCAGTAGATTGCCGACTTGATGCATGATGATGACTGCTTGTCTACAGTAGCTCGCTAGCTAAGATTTTGAAAGTATACTGTAGATATAACGTGATTTTACGTAATTTGTGGTCAAATGACCTTGAACCTTCTTGGATGGGCACTTCTAATGTACAGTGAGGGAAAAAAGTATTTCATCCCCTGCTGATTTTGTACGTTTGCCCACTGACAAAGAAATTATCAGTCTATAATTTTAATGGTAGTTTTATTTGAACAGTGAGAGACAGAATAACAACAAAAACATCCAGAAAAACGCATGTCAAATATATTATAAAATGATTTGCATTTTAATGAGGGAAATAAGTATTTGACCCCTCTGCAAAACATGACTTAGTACTTGGTGGCAAAACCCTTGTTGGCAATCACAGAGGTCAGACGTTTCTTGTTGTTGGCCACCAGGTTTGCATACATCTCAGGAGGGATTTTGTCCCACTCCTCTTTGCAGATCTTCTCCAAGTCATTAAGGTTTCGAGGCTGACGTTTGGCAACTCGAATCTTCAGCTCCCTCCACAGATTTTCTATGGGATTAAGGTCTGGAGACTGGCTAGGCCACTCCAGGCCCTTCTTCTTCTTGTGCTTCTTCTTGAGCCACTCCTTTGTTGCCTTGGCCGTGTGTTTTGGGTCATTATCATGCTGGAATACCCATCCACAACCAATTTTCAATGCCCATGCTGAGGGAAGCAGGTCCTCACCCAAGATTTGACGGTACATGGCCCCGTCCATCGTCCCTTTGATGCGGTGAAGTTGTCCTGTCCCCTTAGCAGAAAAACACCCCCAAAGCATAATGTTTCCACCTCCATGTTTGACGGTGGGGATGGTGTTCTTGGGGTCATAGGCAGCATTCCTCCTCCACCAAACACAGCGAGTTGAGTTGATGCCAAAGAGCTCCATTTTGGTCTCATCTGACCACAACACTTTCACCCAGTTGTCCTCTGAATCATTCAGATGTTCATTGGCAAACTTCAGACGGGCATGTATATGTGTTTTCTTGAGCAGGGGGACCTTGCGGGCGCTGCAGGATTTCAGTCCTTCACAGCGTAGTGTGTTACCAATTGTTTTCTTGGTGACTATGGTCCCAGCTGCCTTGAGATCATTGACAAGATCCTCCCGTGTAGTTCTGGGCTGATTCCTCACCGTTCTCATGATCATTGCAACTCCACGAGGTGAGATCTTGCATGGAGCCCCAGGCCGAGGGAGATTGACAGTTCTTTTGTGTTTCTTCCATTTGCGAATAATCGCACCAACTGTTGTCACCTTCTCACCAAGCTGCTTGGCGGTGGTCTTGTAGCCCATTCCAGCCTTGTGTAGGTCTACAATCTTGTCCCTGACATCCTTGGAGAGCTCTTTGGTCTTGACCATGGTGGAGAGTTTGGAATCTGATTGATTGATTGCTTCTGTGGACAGGTGTCTTTTTTACAGGTAACAAGCTGCTGTTAGGAGCACTCCCTTTAAGAGTGTGCTCCTAATCTCAGCTCGTTACCTGTATAAAAGACACCTGGGAGCCAGAAATCTTTCTGATTGAGAGGGGGTCAAATACTTATTTCCCTCATTAAAATGCAAATCAATTTATAACATTTTTGACATGCGTTTTTCTGGATTTTTTGTTGTTGTTATTCTGTCTCTCACTGTTCAAATAAACCTACCATTAAAATGATAGACTGATAATTTCTTTGTCAGTGGGCAAACGTACAAAATCAGCAGGGGATCAAATACTTTTTTCCCTCACTGTAAGTCTATGGCAACACCCATGGGGCTTGAATTTTCAAGCTCTACTCGTAGATTTTGAGTTGACATAGTGTCCCCATGAGTGACAGAACACTGAGCCAATCACGCCAAAACTAGAGAAGATTACCAACCCCTCTCCCTATTTTCCGCTGGCTGCTCCACCAACACAGAAAGCACCAAGCTAGGCTGGAACATCTGCATTTTGTAGCTGTCTAACTCAAGAAAGCTAAAAAGAGACCATATTTGTACGTAGCTTTACTAACTCAATTATTTAATTATTTTAAATTGTTTGCAAACTGATATGTGAAACATATTTATTCCAAAATAACATTAAAAACAGATGATTATTTTTGTATTACTATTATGATGATTATTTTTAGCTAAACAGGTATTTTTAGCCCCACCTACCCTGAATGACGTGTCCCCACAGCCTACTACCATACCCCATTCAAAAGTACTGTCACGACTTCCGCCAAAGTCGGTCCCTCTCCTTGTTCGGGCGGCGTTCGGCGGTCGACGTCACCGGCTTTCTAGCCACCGCCGATCCACTTTTCATTTTCCATTTGTTTTGTCTTTGTTTTACACACCTGATTTCAATCCCACAATTACTGTTCCATTATTTAACTCTCTGTTCCCCCATGGGTTTTTGTGAGTGATTGTTTATTTTATTTTCGGTCTGTCATGGTGTGTGTGTATTTGTTACTTTGTAATTTTGACATTTTGAGTAAAAGTACGTTAACTACTCATATCTGCTGTCCTGCGCCTGACTCTCTACACCAGCTACACATAGGACCCTTTACAAGTACTTAAATATTTTGTCTTGTGAAGTCACCCTTTGAATGGCACACATACAAAATCCTTCTTTATCTTGTCTCCCCCCTTAATTTACACTGATTGATGTAGATTTAACAAGTGACATCAATAAGGGATCATATATTTCTCCTGGACTCACCTGGTCAGTCTATGGCATGGAAAGAGCAGGTGTTTTGTACACTCAGTGTACGCTGATGAATTTGAGAAAATCCAATCAATTTTCCATGTTGATTCAATGTCATCACATTGAATTTCTTTGTTGAAATGACATGGAAACAATGTTGATTCAACCAGTTTGTGTTCAGTGGGTCCTGATGCTGTTGCAGCTATTAACAATGTATCAGTGTTGCAAAAGGGTGCAGTAGCGAAACACTCCCCAGAATGGATTTTACACCCTGTAAAGGGTCAAAGGTCATGACACCACCTAGTTCAAACTGTCCCCGTGTCATCCTCAGTGAGTGGTGGGGCCAGAGAAAGGACACCAGAAGGGAAGGGTGTGTGTGTGGGTGTAGGTGGGGGATCTGATGGCTTTAGCAGTGTGTTTGGCACCCTGATCAAGGGATTGGCCCACTCTAATTCAATGTCAATATGAACCACCCACTTCCCCTGTACCTGTGTCTATTATTTCATATGAAGCACCCAACCCAGGCCTGTACCGTTGTCTCCCCCTGGCACTGGAGCAGGGGACCAGAACACAATCATTTCTGGTTCCTTCCTTTCCATCCTGCGCTGCTCTCTCTCTCTGCCTGACAGCTATTGGAGTGTCAGACCCACAGTACTGACCTATAGGATGCACCATGGGGACGATTCAGACTTAGGACATTTCCTACGCACTTCTCAGTAGTTGGTATTCAGACTTACCTAATGCAGGCACATAATGTGGTCTACAGGTGTACCTTGCGTGCACATGTAATTCAACCGCTGAAAACCTTCCAACTTGCTGGCCAACAGATTTTCAGAATTTAATGGAATGATGGAAAATGTAGGCTACAAATGTAAGGAAACCAACATTAAAGTGACAGTTCTAAATGTATGTGGATATTACTGATAGTGGCTCCCGCTAGTGGCTAATATTCAACATGATACAAATTGTAAAACAAAATGGAGAAAAGCCTGGGCATACAGTATAATTGAAACATTGTAAATCAACTCGACAGGTTCGGCACTACAGAAGCCTATAGTTTGGGTTTCCAAATTTCAACCCTGCAAATTATGAGGGCATACAAAAGAAAAATGTGGAATAATGGCACAGCTATTTATAGCCTACTTCACTGTGGAAAAGGGGCCTCAATACATGTCACGTTGATAACATTTTCAGTTTACTTCCATTTGACTGGTTTTACATTCTTCTCCAGGGATCATAGGGAAAAATGATCTAAAACAATTGCTACGTGTATTTACATATGTATGGGCGCAAGCATTGTCCATGATACAAACTGTTCACACCCCTCTTGTTGGCAGAGAGAACATTTAGCTGGTTTAAAGCTTATTTCTTTCAAGTGTACATATTTTTCCATGTGATATCTGAGTAACTTAAACATTACAGCAAAATCCTATGGGCTAAAAAACCTGCTTAAAAAACGTTAGCTGACATGGGATAGTTGATCTGGACATTTCTGACAAGTGATAAATAGCTCTCTAAGGTCTGCAATGACTGTCATGCCAATAGGAAAACTGCTGATTTTGAAATTGCACCTTATATATTAACTATTGCAACTTTCAAGAGTGAGTTGAAAGCCCGACTGAATTCATTCTCTTTTTTAGTGTTTGTTCATCTCCATCTACTTCTCCGCGGTTAGGGTCAGAGACTGTTGTCCAAGGGTGTGATGGCTGAGGGCTTGGATACCACTGCCCTCGTTGAAATCTATGATTTCACAAGAATGGAAATACATTTGTGAGAATTTTTTTGGGGTGAGATGTTTTCCTCTTTTTGAAGTAGGGGGACACACTTTGTGAGGAGAGGGGTGGTGGGTGTGTCACTGTGTGTGTGTAAAGGGTTTACTGCTGCCTGTGCAAAATGTTCCAGTTTTTGTGGTGGTTGGAAACAGTGGTGAGCAGTTGAAGTAACGGGACCTTATTGAGCAGGTTTAGCCACCCCCCCCCTTTCCTGCTGCTCTGTCTCCCATCTATGCTGCCACCATAGACCATCACACCAGCACTGTTCAGTCTCACTGCCTTAGTTCTGCTCTGCTCCGGATCACAACAACTCAGATATATGGATTGGTTTTGATGGATGTGGTTTTGAAAAACATTCATTTAAATGAGTTTACCGTTGGATTAGATGTATTAAGGTGACCACAGATGAGTATAGCCTGATATTTTATTATATATTATAAAAGATTTTCCTCTTTACCTCTAACAGCTAACATCACCTAGTTGCAAAAAGGGTAAAATAGGAATATGAGAGAGTGAGAGAGACCGAGACAGAGAGAGGGAGAGAGAGAGGGGCAGGCCCAGTAGCTTAATGAGGGTTGGCCTGTGGTATCCAAGTGGAGTATGGTGGCAACTTGTGAACAGAGGCCCTATGTTTCATCTCACGGACAGAGCGAGAGAGAGAGAGAAAGGGTAGCGATCGAGAGAGACCGATACAGAGTGTACTGAGAGAGAAAGAGAGAGACACAGAGGGAGACAGAGAAAGAGAGAGAGAGAGAAAGCGAAAGGGGCGATGATGTGTGCAAAAGAGGAGGCCAGGCCATGGAGCAGAGGCCAGGGAGGTGAGGCAGGCCAGATGACAGCAGCTTCCTGTGGGCCCAGAGTCCTGGACAAGGCTTGTTTTCTAAGGGAAGCGCAGGAGTCCTAATCTGCGGCCCCTGGAGGAGAGGGGACCCGGTGGCCCTGGCCTCCTCATTGTCCCCTTTATCACCTCCCTCTCCTGTCCTCCTGGGCTGGACTCATTTAGTTATTATCACCAGACAGACAGTGTGTGAGAGGATGGAGGCAGGCAGGCAGGCTGGGTGGATCTTATTGATAGAGGAAGAATATGCACGTACAGAGACACACATGAGCATGAACACACACATACTCACAGTCCCACAGCCAGAGAGATTGACAGACACACACAAGCAGGCCTACACACATATACACACACATATACACACAAACACAAACATGTTCCTCACAGGTGACAGTAAGGAATACTGAGTTCATGAGGCAATGCCACACAAATAGCAATGATGTCACCCACAGAGAGCACACAGAAGCAGTGACACTCAAGGTTGGGTAGGTTCACAGGGGGTTGGTGGCACCTTAATTGGGGAGGATGGGCTCATGGTAATGGGCTCCTGAGTGGCACAGCGGTCTAAGGTGCTGCTTCTCAGTGCTAGAGGCATCACTGCAGACCTTGGTTCGATTCCAGGTCGTGATTGGGAGTCCCATAGGGTGGTGCACAATTGTCCCAGCGTCATCCAGTTTAGGGTTTGGCCGGAGTAGGCCGTCATTGTAAATAATAATTTGTTCTTAACTGACTTGCCTAGTTAAATAAAATGGCTAGAGCAGGAATAAGTGGAATGGTATCAAATACATCAACACATGGTCTCCATGTGTTTTGTTGCCATTCCATTCACTCTGTTCTAGCCATTATTATGAGCTGTACTCCCTTCAGCAGCCTCCACTGGCTAGGTTACTTTCTAAATGTAATCCGTTACAGTAACTAGTTACAGTACCTGTCCAAAATTGTGATCAGTAACGTAATATCTGGATTACCTAAACTCAATAATGTAATCTGATTACTTTTGGATTACTTTACCCTTAAGAGGCATTAGAAGAAGACAAATAAGGTTTCCATCAAACACATTTGGTGTGCCATTATAGTGGTCTCTGATGTGGAATAAACTTAAACTTGAGCCTTTTTTTAATGCTGAATTGAATGTCATTGAGAAAACAGAAACGTGTCACAAACATCCATTCAGAATTTTAAACTAATCCCAGAAGTAACCATCTAGTTTTTCAAAAGTATCTGTAAACTGATTACAATATTTTTTCTGGTAACGTAACTGTTTACATTTACCGTTTTTTGTAATCAGATTACATGTCATCAGTTACTCCCCAGCCCTGGTGACACTGTTGCATGCTGTACACACAATCTCCACTCCAGGGTCAGAGTCATTTTGGTGATTTTAGGCAATCAGGGGAAACAGTGTGGCTTCTGGGGGCAGGAAGTCAATCCACCACTACAGCCACAGTTTGTCAGGCTGTCACTTCATAATGAACAGCTGTGGAAGTCGCACACTAAAACACACACACACACACACGCACGCACGCACGCACACACGCACGCACACACACACACACACACACTGTCTGTTTTTAGCACAAACAAGGCAAAAAACAACAAATGACAACAGTAAATCTACAGTAAACACTGTACATGTTTCACAATAAAGGATCATTCCTCTCATCTCCACAGCCTCACTCTCACCCTCTTCCCCCTCTCTCTTTTCCTCTTCCCCCTCTATCTGTTCTGCTTCCTGCAGTCTAGAGTGTTGTGTGTAGACGTGCGTGTCTCCCAATGCCTTTACATATGCAGCTGTATTTGTACATCATTAATTGTGCAGTCTGTCTTATTATCTGTAAGACTGTGTTTACCAATGTGTGTATAATAGTGTGTGAGTGGTTACAACAGTTTCCTTACATCCTGCATCTCTTCCTGCACCAGGCGTGCTATTTCAGACGTTTAGTGCAACCCCTTTTGTTCCTCTGATTAGGTGTCCTTGCAGGGGAGGATAGAGGGGAGAGGGGGAGAGGTGGATGTCCAACAGCCAGGACCTTTCCTCTGGGTTCTCACAGACCTCTCATGTGTCTTGAGGTCTGGAGGGATGGAGGGATAGAGGGATAGAAGGATAGAGGGATGTGCACAGGCTGTACAATCGTCCTCCTCCTTTCCCTGCCTGCACCTGTAGCTGTATGCTGTTAGGGCTACATTATTATTATTATACATCATCATGTTGAATATTATCATCCTGATGATTGATGTTAATGGAACAACCATGTGCTGCTGGGTGAGGGAGTACAGTGCTGTAACCTCCAGTGACCTGGCTAGGAGGAAGCATTTGAAGTATTTCCTGAAGAGATGATTGGTGGGTTTTAATGACGTGAGGAGATGACTTCTATTTCCTTCTGGGTGAACATATTTGGTGTATGCGGTGCCTCTGGTATGTACAGAAGAATGCTGTTGTATCGTGGCTTATAGTATACACTGCCATTTAAAAGTTTGGGGTCACTTAGAAATGTCCTTGTTTTTGAAAGAAAAGCACATTGTTTTGTCCATTAAAATAACATCAAATTGATCAGAATTACAGTGTAGACATTGTTAATGTTATAAATGACTATTGTTGCTGGAAACGGCAGATTTTTTTATGGAATATCTACATAGGTGTACAGAAGCCCATTATCAGCAACCATCACTCCTGTGTTCCAATGGCACGTTGTGTTAGCTAATCGGTGTTTATCATTTTAAAAGGCTAATTGATCATTAGAAAACCCTTTTGCAATTATGTTAGCACAGCTGAAAACTGTTGTCCTGATTAAAGAAGCAATAAAACTGGCCTTATAGGCAGAGTTCCTCTGTCCAGTGTCTGTGTTCTTTTGCCTATCTTAATCTTTTCTTTTTATTGGCCAGTCTGAGATATGGCTTTTTCTTTGCAACTCTGCCTAGAAGGCCAGAATCCCGGAGTCACCTCTTCACTGTTGACGTTGAGACTGGTGTTTTGCGGGTACTATTTAATGAAGTTGCCAGTTGAGGACTTGTGAGGCGTCTGTTTCTCAAACTAGACACTAATGTACTTGTCCTCTTGCTCAGTTGTGCACCGGGACCTCCCACTCCTCTTTCTATTCTGGTTAGAGCCAGTTTGCGCTGTTCTGTAAAGGGAGTAGTACACAGCGTTGTACGAGATCTTCAGTTTCTTGGCAATTTCTCGCATTGAATAGCCTTAATTTCTCAGAACAAGAATAGACTGACGAGTGTCAGAAGAAAGTTCTTTGTTTCTGGCCATTTTGAGCCTGTAATTGAACCCAACTAGTCTAAAGAAGCCCAGTTTTACTGCTTCTTTAATCAGGACAACAGTTTTCAGCTGTGCTAACATAATTGCAAAAGGGTTTTCTAATGATCAATTAGCCTTTTAAAATGATAAACTTGAATTAGCTAACACAACATGCCATTGGAACACAGAAGTGATGGTTGCTGATAATGGGCCTCTGTACGCCTATGTAAATTTTCCATATAAATCTGCCGTTTCTAGCAACAATAGTTATTTACAACATGAACAATGTCTACACTGTATTTCTGATCAATTTGATGTTATTTTAATGAACAAAACAATGTGCTTTTCTTTCAAAAACAAGGACAATTCTAAGTGACCCCAAACTTTTGAACGGTAGTGTATCTAGGCAACTGACTATACAATCCTATTCCTGTCCTTAACACCAGTCTTAGTGTAGGTAGAGTTGGTTCATCTCTACTCACAGAATTTCCTTTCCTGTATCCACTGTGGACCAAACTAAGAAGTCCACGGGAGACCTCTATAGCACCCATATCCATGCCCCGAAAATTCCTTCCAGTCATGTCATGTCATGTTGGAGGGTTTCTCACTCTCCTCTAAAGCTCTGCATCAGTCCGACGACAGAGGGGACCTCAGCCCTGTTCCAAAGGGACCACTAATCCCACATTCTTAACTAGATTACAGAGTTTCAGAGGGATCAGAGAGCCTCTCTCACCTGTCATCTAACAGGACGGCTAGACACAACAAGACACAACTCACATCAGACCCTCCAGCACAGCCCTCTGCCCTGGATTCCTGCCTGTCAGAGGGAAGGAGCGGGAGGGAGGGAGGGAGTGCAGTGTGCGTGCGGGCGTGTAAGTGTGTGTCTGTGTGGGCACAATTGCTTTGAACGGCGGTGTAAGCAGACTCATATTTCATCCTAATTCATTTTCAACCTGTCATCTTTCCTTTTGTTCTCTGAAGGGTGGGATCCTACTCTTGAGTCCAGGGCTCTCCCCGTAGTCAATGGATGTATATCCCTGGCTCAGAACAGGAGAGATGAGTGGTGTTGGATGTGTTTGTGTGTGTGTGAGGGGCTGAGAGAGTAGCAGTGCGCTGGTCCCTGCCCCTGCTTTCCTCTATTCACTGCCGTATCCTGTCTGTGTTGCTGGGCCCTAATGGGCTTTAATGAGCCACCAGTGGACCCTGCTCTTCCTGCCCCCCTCTCTCACACACACACACACACACACACACACACACACACACACACACACACACACACACACACACACACACACACACACACTGTTATCTCCTCAGCACAGTGCTTCCTATGGCCCCACACCAATCCCACCACCAGCTCCTGCTCTCTTCACTGCCAACCCAGGCCTCACGCCCCCGACCTGAGTCTCTGACCCACAATCATGCAATCACACATCTCTCACCCCATCTCTCCCCCCCTATCGCTCCGTCTGCCTCTTTATCTCTCTATTTTTTGTTCTGTTTGTCCATCTCCCTGCCCTTTCTTGCCCAATCCACTCTCTCTTTTTTGATAGCTGTCATCTTTTTGGCATGGTGCACAGAAAAGACAGGAAACAACCCCCTTAAAAGCAGAGAAAGGCTGAGCGCATGGCTCACCGTATTGTCTACGACCTAAGGGTCAACGTGCTGTAAAACTTAAAAGCAGAGAAAGGCTGAGCGCATGGCTCACCGTATTGTCTACGACCTAAGGGTCAACATGCTGTAAAACTTAAAAGCAGAGAAAGGCTGAGCGCATGGCTCACCGTATTGTCTACGACCTAAGGGTCAACGTGCTGTAAAACTTAAAAGCAGAGAAAGGCTGAGCGCATGGCTCACCGTATTGTCTACGACCTAAGGGTCAACGTGCTGTAAAACTTAAAAGCAGAGAAAGGCTGAGCGCATGGCTCACCGTATTGTCTACGACCTAAGGGTCAACGTGCTGTAAAACTTGAAAGCAGAGAAAGGCTGAGCGCATGGCTCACCGTATTGTCTACGACCTAAGGGTCAACGTGCTGTAAAACTTAAAAGCAGAGAAAGGCTGAGCGCATGGCTCACCGTATTGTCTACGACCTAAGGGTCAACGTGCTGTAAAACTTGAAAGCAGAGAAAGGCTGAGCGCATGGCTCACCGTATTGTCTACGACCTAAGGGTCAACGTGCTGTAAAACTTAAAAGCAGAGAAAGGCTGAGCGCATGGCTCACCGTATTGTCTACGACCTAAGGGTCAACGTGCTGTAAAACTGTGTGTGTGTAAAAAACAGCGACAGACGAGTTAGGAACTCAGCCCACTGGCGTCAAACAGAAGCTCCACCTGCCTGTGACCCGGACTGGGACACATGGGGAATGGTCATTATATGTTCTCCTGACTGGGATGGATGGGAAAATCAGCAGGGTCGATGCAGGTCAGCTGTTAGATCCCATACCTCGGGTGGTCATAGTCACCATGAGATGAGATGATGGCACAGTCATTTTCCAGGAACACACTATTGTAGAAAAACAAGCCAATGTTCCTCACTCCCAGACAAGCTTTTTTAAATGAAATGTGTAGGAGGTGTTATTGTTTCTTGGGAGCTGTGAAGTGTGTAAATATATTAAACACATCCCTTAATGTGTCTTCTGAGTGAACTGCCATTGCAATAATATTTTCATCATTCACCCCAGATGAACCCTTGAACAAAATAATGACAAAATAATGAAAATATGCTGAATCTAATGAAACACCTAACATTTCCCTACCTCCCTTCATCTCTCCATTACCCTGGCTGCAGCAGCATCAATATCTACTCACGAGGACCTCAGTCACGTACTGTACAGTATCTGGTGACTGTAGGTTAAATGTGTGACAGTCTGCTTACTACTTGGGAGAGCATAAAGCTCTTCATAAAAGCTCTGGTGCAGTATTAATTATAAACTGTGAGGATAAACTATGACAAATGTTGATCCTAACTAAATATTTCAGAAATGTCAGGGAAACGTCCATCTTCAGTTCCTCCATCAGTCTAACAGAGCTGGGGGAAATATTCTAAGGGACTATCCTCTGAAAGAAAAGCATGTTGTCAGTCGTTCGCAGAATGCCTGTCTCGGTACTTGTCAAAGATAAATATGTTTATAAACTTGGTGGTTCAAGCCCTGAATGCTGATTGGCTGACAGCCATGATATATTAGACTGTATACCATGGGTATGATAAAACATGTATTTTTACTGCTCTACTTACGTTGGTAACCAGTTTATAATAGCAATAAGGCACCTCTGGGGTTTGTGGTATATGGCTAATATACCAAGGCTAAGGGCTGTATCCAGGCACTCGTGTGTAAGAACAGCCCTTAGCCATGGTATATTGGCCGTATACCACACCGCCTCATGCCTAACAACCTAGACATGCTGCTTAGATATAGCAGCATGGCCAGGTCATTAGCTGTGGCAGCTAGCTAACTGAAGGCTCATTGTCCACCTAGCCTACAGCTTGCACGTGCTGCTTCCAGGTGTTGCCATGACGATTAATCCTGTTTGCTCAACTGTTGGCTGCTTGTGCTGACAGAAGTTCTCAGAGGAGTTTGCTGGGTTTAGGAAAATCAAATGAAAGGCAATCAGGCTGTTTTGACAAGCTGAACTCTGCTGAGCTGTGATGGTCCTTTGGCGCTGATTGCCCTGTCGCTGGTTTGCAGCGTCCGTGAGCTGCTCTGATGTGGTGAACGTATGAGACAGGTTGGGGAGGAGGGGAGGGTAGGGGGGGTGTTAGGTGGGATCTGTGCCAAGGTCTTTGTTTTGCTATGACCACAGGTATGGTACAGGTCATTTGGATTGGTGTGTGTGGGTCGCTGTGGGCTAATTGCTCTACATCTCTCCTACTTTAACCTGCCCTCTACCTGTGTTTCAGGGTTGGTCCATGTACTCCCCCCCACTCCCATCTCATATTGGTTCTCTATGGACCCTGCTACAGAGGCAATATGGGAAGCACTGTCTAGAGCAGATGTACCAATGGCAGTAAGGTCCAATATGCCAATATGGTATCTTGACCCTATACAGCACAATGGCTGTGGTGTCATAGAAATATCAGAATCCGGTACATTGATAACATACTGTCAATGGGGAACGGGGTAAAAAAAACTGACATTCATACAAAGGGACAATAAATATGGTATTACTCACAACACAATTAGCGTGATCATGTAAACGTGTGATCAGTTTGTGTCTCGTCAATGTCTCAATGAAACAACAAGCGTAAGCTTCCTATTATCCTCCACTACACTGGAGAAACCGACGTAGAACTGTCTGGACATTGCTGTTCATTCCAAGGCCGTTTGTCAGAGCAAAACAGAGCACTATAAGCAAATCAGTGCAACATGTTCTTGCAACATGTTGCCTCGCTAACTTTCCAATAGAGAATCTGTCTTCTAGCTCGTATTCAGTGACCTGGGAGATGTTGTCATGTCTTCAGTAACTAACTACACCCAGCTACTGCTGTAGATATCACACTCCACACCAAGCAAACAGGCCTTGAATGGTACTGTACTATATTGTATCTATGGACAGTACAGTCATCTCCTTTAGCTCTATCTTCTCTGTAACTTCCATCCTGGTGATGGCCTGCCTGTCTGACCGACTCCCTGCCTGCTGGTCTGGTAGTCCCCTCCAGGGGAATGCTTCAGTCTGGTTCTGATTAGCAGCTGGATGCTACGGACCTCAGCCTGTTTCCTGCTTGCCTGTGAGACAGCTGCGTGTGTTGTGTGTATGCGATCGGAGAAGCACATGTGAAGATGAGCTGTAGAGACCGCAGGCAGTGTACAGGCTTTCTAATGGAAAGAGACTGTTGTCAAACAGATAATCATGAAGCATTTCCAAACTAATCTACAGTATATTCTGTAGTACTAAGACAAGTAATGCCAGAACTAAAACATACTCATCTGTACCAACTGCACAAGTAACAAGCGCAATGACAAACATCAACAACAAAAACTAAAATTGTAGGCCTACCTGTATTTCCCATGTAACTACATGCATTTTAGCACCAATGTAAAGTGGGACCAAATGATCAAATCTATATCAAATACCATATAATCCACCTGAAAAGAAAGTGTTTCAGCATGTTAAAAACTGCAAATGGCCATAGGGTGTGGAATTCATTTAATAAAAAAAGTGTAAATTGTCCTTAACAACATGCCCTCGATGCTTTGATTTACTTCATTCATTTGGTAGGAAATCCATTGGCTAATTGATTGTTGCATATTTTGTAACAAAGCCGGTGATTGGTTTACTCGTTGGATGATTGCTATTTATGTTAGAGCCTGAAGAGCTTCCTGCCTGGGACGATTCAGTCAGAGAATCAACCTTTCAGAGAGCAGATACAGAGTCTAACAGCACTGATTCAGTGAGTCATTTACAGTAGAATCAAACTGTCTAATAGAACAGAGATTCACTAAGTAATTTATTGTGCATGGAATCGGACCATTTTACAGAGTAGTGATTCAGTGAGTAATTTAATTAATCATCTGTAAGTGATTCAGTGAGTCATTGTCTTGCAATGAAGCAATCTCAGTCTCTGGGCAAGGATGTATGGAATCTTATGAACATCTGCATTTGACAACAGTTGTCAGTACTCATGCTTTCAATGATCATGTCTACATCGACCCACTGGGCAAGAAGATAAGAGATCCACATACCATTCACACTGGGGCAGATACAAGGAGCCTCCTCTGGAGAAGATTCATTTGTCTGACTTGATTTACAATTCGAAAATGTGTTTTGCACACTGTGATTTTTGAGATATCACTCAAACTACTAGTAACGTGCTTGCCAGATTTTCCTGAAAATTATCTCCAATTTCAAATATTTTGACCTAAGATACAAGTTGGATATGGATATGACAATATAGATATGGATATGAGGATATGGATATGGATATGAGGATATGGATATGAGAATATGGATATGAGGATATGAGGATATGGATATGAGGATATGGATATGAGGATATGAGGATATGGATATTAGGATATGGATATGAGGATATGGATATGAGGATATGAGGATATGGATATTAGGATATGGATATGAGGATATGGATATGAGGATATGAGGATATGGATATGAGGATATGGATATGAGGATATGAGGATATGGATATTAGGATATGGATATGAGGATATGGATATGAGGATATGGATATGAGGATATGGATATGGATATGAGGATATGGATATGGACATGAGGATATGGATATGAGGATATGGATATGGATATGGATATGGATATGAGGATATGGATATGGATATGAGGATATGGATATGGATATGGATATGGATATGAGGATATGGATATGGATATGAGGATATGGATATGGATATGGATATGAGGATATGGATATGGATATGAGGATATGGATATGAGGATATGGATATGAGGATATGGATATGGATATGAATATGGATATGAGACCAAGTTAGAGGGAATCTTATAGCAATACTGTGAGATTCTCTCATGTTAATGTTTAGCTGTAAGTGCTGTAGGGTTATGCAGGAGGATTTTCATTCTACTCAGCGGTTCTCCCTGTCAGTTAGAGTATTGTTCAGCTCCATTTCACAGATCCCTCTTGTGACCAGTTATGGGGCGAGAGATGCTTTTAATGTGGATCGGCTCCATGCTATTTTTAACCCTGCTGAAATGTTGAGTAAACAGCCTGGAGTTAAAAGTAAAATGAGCTTTTTTCTCATTTCTGTCTGCATCTCTCTCTCTCTTTTCAGTGAGTGAATAAGATGTTTAGTTTGGGCTAACTGCGGTTTTAGAATGTGCGGTCAGAGCTTTGTAAGCGTCTGCCTTCAGTTGGGACACTGTTTCTAGAGGTTGTAAGCTTCTAACTCTCCCTGAAACAAGAGCCAACCAACCTAGAGGTCATTCTAACAAGAGACTGCTTTTCTTTTCCATGCATCCCTTCTTCTTCTCAATGGGAAACGGACTGTACCCCGGGAGGGAAGAGGAAATGATCAGACATTGTCAGCAAGTTGGTTCTGCATGTGTGGCAAGCACATAGTTTACAGATGTTCATGTTGCACTCACTACATACTTCCACAGTAAAAAATGTTATTTATTAAGAAGGCAAGTCCGTTAAGAACAAATTCTTATTTACAATGACGGCCTCCCAGGGAACAGTAGGTTAACTGCCTTGTTCAGGGACAGATTTTTACCTTGTCAGTTTAGGGATTTGCTCCAGCAACCTTTTGGTTACTAGCCCAACGCTCTAACCGCTAGGCTACCTGCTGCCCCACTGTCAGTACATGTCGGTGTATCACGACAGATTCAAAGTGTTGTCAGTGTTTAGTAAGTAGCGCTCAACCATGCAGCTAGCAAAAGAAGGCAGAACTATTATAATGAGTTTCATGAGTATTATTCAATACCCTGACACTGTAAATACTCTATCTCTGAAAGTGTTCTAGCAGTGCACTCCTCCACAGACAGGTGGCAGCAGAGAGCCATCAGGCCAGAGAACCGTGATGTCCCAGACAAGTCCAAAGTCATAGAGTTAATGTTGTTAGTGGCTCTTTTATTCCATGCCACTTCTGTCTGACTGTCACTTCTCGGATTTGTGCAAGCTTCACAACGCAGCATACCACAGACAGAGACAGACTGGATTGATAGATGATGGAGAAAGACTGGGAGCATGAGAGAAGGCTTGAGGGTAAAGGAAATGGGAACACCAGGATAATGAGGTTGGAGGAGGCGGATCTCTATTAAGTCAAAGGAAGGGGAGGAGTCACTGAACAGGTAAGGAAACCTGTGTCTCTTTGTGAGAGAAAGGAAGTTTGCTACATGTGTGGGAGGTATAATCCAATGAAGTTTGATTTGGGTAGAGAGGGAAGTGGTGTGAGAGGATTGGGTTAGTCAGGAACAGGAAGAGGTGAATTTTGATCAATCTTTATTGTTACATTATGTGCAGTGAAGGTAGATCATCATTCAGGGAAGCTATAGAGAGTGAGGGAGGTATGGAATGGAGTGAGTGAGGAGGTGATGACAGGAAAGAGAGAGAGAGAGAGAGAAAGAGAGAAAGAGAGATTGAGGTGCACAGCAGCTGTACCAGTAAGTGTTATTATGTGTTCATTGTTGGGTGAGAGCCTAATTAATCTCTCTCTCTCTCTCTCTCTCTCTCTCTTTCTCTCTATGTGTGTGTGTGTGTCTGTCTCTCTCTGTCTCTGTCTCTCGTTGGGAATGTTTTGTCAGGATTCTTCATCGGTTGGTGTCAGCGTTTTGGCACAGGGGAGTGATTGAAGGGGGCATGGCGTGCTTGCTGTGCTCCCACCCCTCCCTTGTTTTTCCAGTCTGCCAGTCCCGCTCTACCCCTCTGCGGTGTGAGCAAACAAAAAAAACATCCTGGCCCTTTAAATTAGCTTTGGGGCACAGAGTGACAGCTCGCAGCAGAGGAGATAACCAGCTAGAGTGCAGTAACCAGCCATTACACTAAATATTTTGGTGCGTTGCACAACTGAAGCTATTAGTAAGAGTGTGAGATCCCGGTGGGCGTATTGACTGATGGAAAACAATTCAAACCCCAACAAACATGCATGATGGTTATTAAACGCTTGCTATGCCAACAGATTCATAATTACAATTTGAGTGGAATTTAGAATTTACCCACTACAATGGAATGGACTTTTGGGTTTGCTTTATTTTCTCTATGTTCTATCCTATGGTTGTCATCAGGTGTGATGTTTTTTGATATGGGTAGGAGGCAGGGTTTTGATGGCACCATTCTTACTATTTATGTCATGAGGGCGGGTTACGTTTGGGGCGGGTACATGTTGGTGATGGATGTTATTTGAAGGTCATGACCTTTCATTATTACCAATTTAAAAACCAGCCTAGTGTTGTAAATTGCTTTATTGTGCCACCGCTCATCCGCCCAGGGCCAATTTGAACCCATGTTGATGTTGACCTACGGGTCACTGGGGTCTCCTGGAACAGAACAGGGCTGCATTTGACACAGGGGCTAGGTTACGATGGGAGACTTTTGTGTCTGCTTGATTAAGTATTTAATAAGGTTTGAATATTGATTTTATTTCTGGAATATTCTCGATAAGTCTATAATCTAGATGTATGTTGTTTTTTTTGGGGGGGGGGGCATTTGACTATAGGAATACATTGTTGCATTTACACCTTGTACCTAATGTTCACTGTGTTATTTTGATGAGTAGAACTTTCCTCCAGGGATCCATGGTCATTTTCTATTGACATAAATCATTTGGGCCCTGAGACTCTATTTCATCATTATTGTTCAGACCAATGATGCCTAATGCCTTCTGTGAAAATGTGTAGACAATCGAAATCAACTGTAGAAAGACTTGATGAAAGATCTGAAAGAAGTGATGTCAACAAAAATCTGAGTGAGTTTTCTAAAGACAACTGAAAGAGTCACCCTGTTGCCTATAATAAACTTAGCTGTTGATTATATTTGGATTGCTGATCTCCTTGGCAATATTCAAACATGCTGAATAAGTTCATACAATAGAGTTAATGCTGCCGGGACTGAGCTGATTCCAACAGTGTGACGGATAGAGGTCCTACTCCAGCACTCCACAACAAGGGTTGGTTTTTGATGTCAAATTCATCTGAATTGTTTGTCATCAGATCTATGTAATCCATGTAATCCTGTGGTAATACATATCATCACTTCTGCTTAGAGGTTTAAACCACTGACAGTTTTGGCCTGACATCAGAGAGAACCAATATGCTTGGATTGAAATTCTAAATCCGTGGAATTAATCCTTGTCGACTTTTGTGTGAACAATGTACAGTATTACTCCCTCAGCTGATCACATTCCATCAATACAATTGTGTTGTCCAAAGCTTAAACCCAAGTGATTGTAGAGTACACACATTCAGTAGGCATGCTTTGGAGATTTATACTAACAAATGACACTGACTTTTCTCTGTGATAACATGCAGTAACATGTCATTTCTCGCCTTTTCATTACACCGAATAATTCACCGGTTTCATTGAAGGTCTCAAGTGATTTTCCTGTTTTGTGTCCTAATTGGTTTAAGGAAAACTAAATAGGGGTTATATCTTGCATGGAAGAATTGTAATACTATTGTCTTATGAATCTATTATCCTTGTTTTAACAGTTTTTACAATGACCAGCCCTTACCGAGAAGCACCTCAAAATAGGTATGTATGTGACCACCTATAGTTACCATATCCTTTCACTGAATGACTCATCTGCCTATGACAATCTAGTTCTGTTCTGTACCCTGATCGTGACCCCCAGGTAGTTTTATGTGACATTGTTTTCATGATGCAGTAAAACACCTTGTCTCGCATAGTTTCACAATTATTTTGGTTATTTGTCGCTTTAAACATTGAGTCCCTTGATTTATTATCTTTCTCAAACATCATAATTTCATCATAATGTATAATAAAAAAATATTATAAAATTAAGTAAATATTTCAACAGATATTAATTACACTGCTACTACACTGTTATCTCAACAATTAAGTAATACTAAAAGTAATGCAGAATTAACAAAATTCATTGTTGATTATTATATGAAAAATGACATACAGTATGTTAACAAATGTACATATACGTAAACCTACAATTCTTACAAATATTTCCCAGAATACAAAGCTGGTCTTAATATCTCTCTCATAGTAGCTTGCTCTGGTAGATAGTGCCTGAAATGGAGTGAGGGTGCTGGGTCCTGGGCCTCAGGCAGCTATTACAGACCTTCCCCATGTTGGGTCCTGGGCCTCAGGCAGCTATTACAGACCTTCCCCATGTTGGGTCCTGGGCCTCAGGCAGCTATTACAGACCTTCCCCATGCTGGGTCCTGGGTCTCAGGCAGCTATTACAGACCTTCCCCATGCTGGGTCCTGGGTCCCAGGCAGCTATTACAGACCTTCCCCATGCTGGGTCCTGGGCCTCAGGCAGCTATTACAGACCTTCCCCATGCTGGGTCCTGGGTCCCAGGCAGCTGTTACAGACCTTCCCCATGCTGGGTCCTGGACCTCAGGCAGGTATTACAGACCTTCCCCATGCTGGGTCCTGGGCCTCAGGCAGCTATTACAGACCTTCCCCATGCTGGGTCCTGGGTCTCAGGCAGCTATTACGGACCTTCCCCATGCTGGGTCCTGGGCCTCAGGCAGCTATTACAGACCTTCCCCATGCTGGGTCCTGGGTCCCAGGCAGCTATTACAGACCTTCCCCATGCTGGGTCCTGGGTCTCAGGCAGCTATTACAGACCTTCCCCATGCTGGGTCCTGGGCCTCAGGCAGCTATTACAGACCTTCCCCATGCTGGGTCCTGGACCTCAGACAGCTATTACAGACCTTCCCCATGCTGGGTCCTGGGTCCCAGGCAGCTATTACAGACCTTCCCCATGCTGGGTCCTGGGCCTCAGGCAGCTATTACAGACCTTCCCCATGCTGGGTCCTGGGCCTCAGGCAGCTATTACAGACCTTCCCCATGCTGGGTCCTGGACCTCAGACAGCTATTACAGACCTTCCCCATGCTGGGTCCTGGGTCCCAGGCAGCTATTACAGACCTTCCCCATGCTGGGTCCTGGGTCCCAGGCAGCTATTACAGACCTTCCCCATGCTGGGTCCTGGGCCTCAGGCAGCTATTACAGACCTTCCCCATGCTGGGTCCTGGGTCCCAGGCAGCTATTACAGACCTTCCCCATGCTGGGTCCTGGGTCTCAGGCAGCTATTACAGACCTTCCCCATGCTGGGTCCTGGGTCCCAGGCAGCTATTACAGACCTTCCCCATGCTGGGTCCTGGACCTCAGGCAGCTATTACAGACCTTCCCCATGCTGGGTCCTGGGCCTCAGGCAGCTATTACAGACCAGTGAACTCCACCCTGGGGAATTCAGTCACTCACTCACTCACTCACTCACTCACTCACTCACTCACTCACTCACTCACTCACTCACTCACTCACTCACTCACGTATCCTGATTACACCAACACTGTCAATCTCAGAACCAGACCAGTCCAGAACCATGTAGTACTGAGTGGGTGTACCTCTTATTCAACACCCCTGCAACAGCTACAGCATGTCCTTGTTTGGACATGGATTCTGTACTTAGTTTTGTTCTTGGCTTCACTTTACCTTTAAAAGATCTGATGCTAAAACTTACAGAAAAAAGGTATCTTAGTTTTATGGCTAATAATATTATTTTTTCTTACAACATAATATTTGAATAGTTAACATTACAAAAATTTTTTTATAGATTTTTAGTAAGCTATTAATTTATAAATGACATTGTTTTAGCTTTAAAAATATGAATACACTTTCATGACTTTGCTTGAGAGTGAGAAGTATTTAGTGTACTGTAAGTGCATCCATTCATTTGAAAATATTGTAAATGGATGTTAATGCTCTCTTTTAACATTTATTTGTTCATATAAAGATGCATCAGTAAATATAGATACTTTTCTGTGTCTATTGAAAATATTGTCAGGTAGATAGGTAGGTAGATAGATAGTTAGATAGAACATTTGAATATTAGTCTCTATTGACTATTAAATTAATTCTCTTTGAGCTAGCCCTCAATATTGTTTTAAGAACGTACCTTATGTTTGCTCATTCGACACGATGATCATAGTAAGAAAGAGTGCTGAAGCTTTTCTATCATTAGAGTATCATATTTCAAAGCATAACATTCATTCTCTTCAAAGGCTTCGTTATAATTTCCGAGTCCATGCAATCCCATGTGATACTACTGCTCTCGTTGTGTTTATTTAGTCTGTCGCTGAACCTCAGAATCTTCTTATTTCCAACACCCTGCATGACAGCTAGGAGAAAGAATACAGTAACTATCCATATTACCAAAATATTCCCATGCAATTTGTAAAGACTTTTGAGATTTGATAACTCAACTTTTCACAAATGTTCATGAATTAGCTAAATGTTAAATTATAATAATTATGTTGAAGATTAATAATTTGTGGGGATGAATAATGTGAATTTAGATATTTATGAAAATGAATCTTACCAATTTTTTTTTCAATAGAGAAAGTTAAGGAATAAATACATAATCAAACAGTACTTTTTTTTAAAGAAGCATGTCGGCACAAAGCATTTAGAAATCAAATACTACCACAATATAGTGTATTTTTTATATGTATAGTCATTTCAATTTTGGTTTATCTTAAAGTTGATAAATTATCAGTTGAACATTGTGGAAAAATATTTTATTAGTCTATTCTAGTTCTTTTTATTTGTATTATTAGCGTCATTATAACCATTCCTGTTGTCATTATTTCTACTTTTGTTGTTGATATTGTAGTTATATTATATATGTACCATTTACTGTGGTTATATGTTTGAATTTGGGTAGTTTGGGTTTGTTAAGTAAACCTCTTATATGTATATATTAATAGTACATGTTCTATTAGGTCTATACCTCCTCTTGTTGACATTTTCTTGTTGTTGTGTAAATCATCTTTGTAATATATATTTAAATGAATCTTGATTTATACCAAACAACATGCTTGTTGCTGATTTCGTCACCCTTCATCTATCTCAGCCAGTCAGCCTCTCTCTCTAGCCTTGGCCCTGCAAAGACCAGACATAATGTGACAGGTATAAGGACAAACGCACAATGAAGAGAACATCTGAGAGACCCCGTTTAGCCAAGGTTGATGACCCTCCTGCACTTAGCAATGCAAAATACAGAATACAAATAATAATAAAGATATGAAAATGTCATCTTGTGTATTACGATTTTGTCCATGTTTGTGTATACTTGTGTATATGTACTGTATACGTTCTTGTATGTACTTGTGAGTTGGTGTGCGTATGTGTGTGTGTGAGTGAGTGTGTGGGAAGGTCGTACCGGTGGTGTCAGTGCTGGTGAATTTATGAGTGTGTAATGAAGCGTCACTGACGCAGACAGACTAAACAGAGCCTGTGTCAGTCCCCCGTAATCTCACCAGCCCTCAGCCCTTCCATGCCTGGCCCTGCCATGCCTGGCCCTACGCACCCAGGGGCCAGCCATAACCCCAGGGCCCCCAGGAGACTGCAGACGCCATGGCCCCAACCCACAACCCCACGTAACGCCAGTTCTACAGTACATCCATCGGCCCAATCTGCTAGAGGATTAGAGCAGTTTAAGCACCGTATTACAATAGTCGGGTTTCAAAGAGAAGGGAGAAGCTACTTGTGCCAAATCAAACATGTTTGATAACAACATTGTATTACTGGGTGAGTGGGTCTTTAAAGTGACTGGCCACTAGCGAGCCTATAGCCAGCTTGTTGAATGAATTTATATTCCCCCTGTTGTTATATCTAAAGTAGGTTTGTTCCTAACCCACATTACACAACCGTTGGAACTAGTGACTGGCCTCTGTTAAAATGCTTGTTTTATGAGATCCATTTAGAAGAATGAACAGACATGTGACCGTAAAATCAAATGTATACTATTTCGACATTACCAGGCATACTCAACATTCTTAGCAATAACAGTACAGTACAGAGATGCTGGTTTGGGTTGGGTGGTAGAGGGATTTTAGAGAGCATTTGCCTAGAGCAGAATATAATTTTCACCCCAAAACATACTAAATCCTGTGGTATTTTGGTACTCTTCAATATTGAGATAACACAAACAAACATTATATGCATGCAAACACGTTGAGGCTCTTCCATACAAATGACAGGGATTCCATTGTGTTGAGCCCATCTAATTGACAGATATTCCCACCTATTGTACTGAACTATTCAGACTCCTTGTTTCCTCTCCAGACTCCTTGTTTCCTCTTCGGATATAGAGAAAGAGGTTATTTGAGGATCTCCACACCTCATCAGTAGCCAATGCTCAGACAGGCTTACATGGTCTGCCTGAGAGTGTAATTTCTCTTCTCACACCTCAGAAAATACCTCTCTTCCTGCTCAAAGAGCAGCTCTGTTGGCCCATGCAGACAAAGGTGAGTGTTGTCCTATCATGGTGAACTGCCAGGGTGCATGACTCTGAGACGCGCGCACACACACACACACACACACACACACACACACACACACACACACACACACACACACACACACACACACACACACACACACACACACACACACACACACACACACACACACACACACACACACACACACACACACGTTATGTTCTATCCTTGTAGGGACCTACATTTAATTTCCATTCAAAATCCAATTTTCCCTAACCCCTAAACCTAGCTCTAAACCCTAACCTTAACCCGTACCCAGGGGCGGAAATCCCGGGGGGGGACGGGGGGACACGACCCCCCCATCCTGGGAAAAATATGATTTGTCCCCCCCATTATATCACTGAAACATAACTATGTAATTTAAATAATATTAATAATACGCAATGAAAGCAATTGTGCTGATTATAGACACTTAATAGCGCGTTTTTAAGTTTCAAAAGATTGCGACCCCCCCACCCTTTGCCTCATAATGGTTTGATCCACTGACAGTTCCTTAGCTTGCTAGGTAACAGAGAGGTCGTATCTACTGTCTGAAAGGCACTCAATGCACGTAACTGACGTGAGGTTAATCCAGTCAATCGCGCACACACACTAGCTGAATATGCAGAGCTAGCGCGCAAATATTAACTATTAAGCTAGCTAGTACCTATTCCATTTATGTGGTGTCATCAAAGATGGAATCTTTGCTATCGTCAATTTATTCCAAGATCAGCATGCAGATGATGTAAGTTAGTGCTTCAAAGTCCCTGTGATAAGGTTAGCGATAAACTGAAATCCAAACTGAACAGAACTACACTCTCTTCTACCATTGTCTTAAATATATTTAATGGTCTCGTTGCAAAAGCTAAATTGTCGCAAGGGAACTTTTATTTATTTATTTTATTTCACCTTTATTTAACCCGGGTAGCAAAGATTATAGCAAACACCACTGAAACAGAATTGGTGCTCGCTAGCTTTGCAAATTCAGCTATTGTTGGAAGCCAGCCAATATGAAACAAACTATTAAAATTACAAAAGGTTGCAGCATATGTTGTGTAAATGGTGAACTCATACAGCTGTCAACTGTTGTCATTTTAATCCGTTTCACATTTGCTAGCTACCTTTTAGATCGAAGCCCAAATAGAATGATTGAAGATGATAGAAGCCCATCTCCTACTGTAAATAACCTACACACTGTGTGTGTAGCCAGCCAGCCAGCCAGGTAGAAAAATGGCAGAAAAATAAAAGACGGACATCAGAGTATTTTTCAGTACACCAAAACGCATAGTAAGAACCCTAGTAGCCTAATATCTCAAAGACTAGTTGATAAAATGTTCATAAGAAAGAAATGAAATTCTAATGGAAATGTTTCACAATGATGTCATTAGGCAGAGCAGGCAACAGATGGCACACAGACAGCAGAGTTGGGGACAGATATGCAGGGACAGACTGGCAGAGACAGGGAGTCTCAGGTAAGTTTGTTGAGTCTGTTTGGCAACATTATGAAAGGTTCTCAATTTTTTTTACTTGTAAAATAGGAACATAATTGGAAAATGCCATGGATACCCCCACTCTCAACTTAAACTGGTGACTGAACTAAGATTTGTTAAAGGCAATGGTATTGCTGTTGTGATTTGTTGTGTAGTTTTGGGTACCGGTAGTTAGGAGTACGGCAAACACCTTATTTCTTTGGTTCCTCAATATACATTTACCATATTACAATGTAGGCTATGTGTTACAGCACTACTTTTGGTGTCCCCCTCAGGAATTGCTCTTGAGAAAATTTCATGTAATTGTCCCCTCCAAAGTTGATATCAGATTTTCGCCCCTGCCCGTACCCTAAACCTAACTCCTAACCCTACACCTAACCACTAACCCTTACTCTTACCCTAATTGTAGCCCTGGCCCTAAACTTAAAATAGCCTTTGTCCTAATTGGTAACGTGGGAAATATCCCCACAAGGGAGAATTTTCCTTGTTTTACTATCCTTTTTGGGGACATTTGGGGATTTTAAGTCCCCACAAGGATAGAAGAACCAACACACACACATACACACACACACACACACACACACACACACACACACACACACACACACACACACACACACACACACACACACACACACACACACACACACACAGGGTTGAGAAGGGTGGCTGTATGGGAGGCTCTATGGCGAACACTTTACTCCTCCATTCCAGCTCTGTTTTGACTAGCATGCCAGCTCTCTGGCTGCCACTGGGGCGAGTACACCCCTGGGGCGAGTACACCCCTGGGGCGAGTACACCCCTGGGGCGAGTACACCCCTGGGGCGAGTACACCCCTGGGGCGAGTACACCCCTGGGGCGAGTACACCCCTGGAGTGGATTCTGAACATACTGAGGAGGAGAGGAGATGCCTTTCAAAGGGACAGATGTTCCATCAGAAACCCACCACCCCTTCCACCTCCCTGCTAACCACTAACCCTCCTTCCCATTGTATATTTGTTCTTGCTCTATAAATAACCGGCTAGTAACTTGGAGAGAAACGTAGCTGATGTGTAGCTACAGTAGCTGACCTCTCCGTCTCTCATCTCTGACTGGAACATGGATGATGATTCAGAACAGGCATGTGAACAGAGCAGGACAGGGGTGTATGTACTGTATGTATGAAGGGACTGAGGATGATACATGTACAGTACATGGGTTAACGGGACAGGGGTGTATGTACTGTATGTAATGAAGGGACTGAAGATGATACATGTACAGTACATGGGTTAACGGGACAGGGGTGTATGTACTGTAGGTATAAAGGGACTGAAGATGATACATGTACAGTACATGGGTTAACGGGACAGGGGTGTATGTACTGTATGTATAAAGGGACTGAGGATGATACATGTACAGTACATGGGTTAACGGGACAGGGGTGTATGTACTGTATGTATAAAGGGACTGAGGATGATACATGTACAGTACATGGGTTAACGGGACAGGGGTGTATGTACTGTATGTATAAAGGGACTGAGGATGATACATGTACAGTACATGGGTTAACGGGACAGGGGTGTATGTACTGTATGTATAAAGGGACTGAAGATGATACATGTACAGTACATGGGTTAATGGGACAGGGGTGTATGTACTGTATGTATAAAGGGACTGAGGATGATACATGTACAGTACATGGGTTAACGGGACAGGGGTGTATGTACTGTATGTATGAAGGGACTGAAGATGATACATGTACAGTACATGGGTTAACGGGACAGGGGTGTATGTACTGTATGTATGAAGGGACTGAAGATGATACATGTACAGTACATGGGTTAACGGGACAGGGGTGTATGTACTGTATGTATGAAGGGACTGAAGATGATACATGTACAGTACATGGGTTAATGGGACAGGGGTGTATGTACTGTATGTATAAAGGGACTGAGGATGATACATGTACAGTACATGGGTTAACGGGACAGGGGTGTATGTACTGTATGTATGAAGGGACTGAAGATGATACATGTACAGTACATGGGTTAACGGGACAGGGGTGTATGTACTGTATGTATGAAGGGACTGAAGATGATACATGTACAGTACATGGGTTAACGGGACAGGGGTGTATGTACTGTATGTATAAAGGGACTGAAGATGATACATGTACAGTACATGGGTTAACGGGACAGGGGTGTATGTACTGTATGTATGAAGGGACTGAAGATGATACATGTACAGTACATGGGTTAACGGGACATGGAGGTACTGTTGGTGACACACCCATACTGCCTGAACCTCCTCATCTTTCTCTTTTATGTAACAGTTGAGTAGTACTGGCAGATGAAGCCAAAGCGTGATGTGTATTAGCCAAGAGTTAAGTCACACTGACCAGAAATATACTAGCTACATTTAGTTAATAGTACTTTCATTGCTTTAGTTTCTTCTATTTCATTCCATTTTCCGGTAATAACTTCCTGATGTTACCTCTCTAAAGCTTTAATGTACAATCAAAAATTTAACTGAAAGATCAATTATTCATTTTATTTTCGGTAGAATTTAGGAATCTTACATTTCTCATGATCATAAATGTCAACATTTTGTTAAATGTACAATAATATTCGTCCCACATGGTCAAGGTTTGTGTAGGAATGTATCATGCTATCCCGTGCGGTTAGATAGCTGGGGATGGATGAATGGGTGATTGTTTGAGGGGCTGTGTGGAAGGCTGGAAGAATCTCCAGGGGCTCATCAATTCAGTGTGGCTCAGTTCAGTCCAAGACTGCAGTTGAAAGTCTGGCCCCCACTACACTGACCTTGTCCCAGTTAGAGTTCAGTCAGGACCTCCAAGGCGCACAGCTGGGTCCCTTAAAAAGCCCCTCCAATACCTCCAGCTGAAGAAGTTCAGAAACACTGCATCTCTCCTTACTCTTTTCTTCAGCTATCACAGATATTAGATATTGTGCTTTTTTAAAATGATACCTGCAACTCACTGCTTGCCAGAAACCCCTGGAAACTATATGAAATGTGGTGATCCGATGGTGTCAACATTTTTTATATTTTTTCCAACACACACACACACACACACACACACACACACACACACACACACACACACACACACACACACACACACACACACACACACACACACACACACACACACACACACACACACACACACAGCTGAAGTCCTCCCTCTCTCTCCCTCACCCTGCCTGCAGCCGTTCTAGCTTGCTGTATCAGTTACATAAGGGCAGCAGTCAGGTGGTTCTGCTGAGTTGGACATCTTAGAACATCGAGCAACCTCACCCCTCCAGCCTGCTGCTTCCAGATTCCAGGGCAGACAGGCCAGGCAGGCCAGGCAGGGCAGAGAGACACCTGGCCAAACCACAGAAACACTTCCAGCTGCAGATCCTGATCTTGCATGATGTTCAACACAGACGGACAGAATCCAGGCCAAAGGTGGTGGATGGGGCTCCCTCAGAATGAGAACTATAACCATGGGAGATTTTGTTATTCTTGTTTTATTTTATTCTATGTATTGTATTCCATTGAGCTTGAATCTGTAAGATAATGAATAGTTAAAGCTTAGAGGAACAATGTTAGACTGAATAGATTCAGGAAACAGCTACATTCACAATATACTGTATGGCCTACATAAATGTAAAGTACGGTTTATTAAAATGTCCTTAAAGTGTCATCAGGTACACTAGGTAGGTACACTAGAAGACATCAGACCAGCAAACTCAGATCTGTGGCCACTCAACAATACCAACGTTACAATAGTGTTAGAGGGCTAGAGGAGAGGATGAGAGAGAAAGAACAAAAGCTCTCTTTTCTTTTTGAGAAGTCTCCTTGAAAGGCGACATTACAGTATGTTTGAGATTAGAGGCAGTTACAGAGAGAGAGAGAGAGAAATTGAAAGAGAGAGAGAGAGAGAAATTGAGAGAGAGAGAGAGAAATTGAAAGAGAGAGAGAGAGAAATTGAAAGAGAGAGAGAGAGAAATTGAAAGAGAGAGAGAGAGAGAGAGAGAGAGAGAAATTGAAAGAGAGAGAGAGAGAAATTGAAAGAGAGAGAGAGAGAAATTGAAAGAGAGAGAGAGAAATTGAAAGAGAGAGAGAGAGAAATTGAAAGAGAGAGAGAGAGAAATTGAGAGAGAGAGAGAAATTGAAAGAGAGAGAGAGAGAAATTGAAAGAGAGAGAAATTGAAAGAGAGAGAGAGAGAAATTGAAAAAGAGAGAGAGAGAGAGAGAGAGCACGCTTTCAGGCACTTGTAGGCATATATCAAATGAGATAAAACTCATAATAATGACTAAAACAGATTTGTTGTGTGTGTAGAGAAATGCTTATGTTCCTAGCTCCAACATTGCAGTAATATCTAACAATACAAAACAATACACACAAATCCAAAAAATAAAGAAATATTGTCCATTGCTCGTGTTTCTTGGTCCAAGCAAGTCTCTTCTTATTCTTGGTGTCCTTTAGTAGTGGTTTCTTTGCAGCAATTTGACCATGAAGGCCTGATTTCACACAGTCTCCTCTGAACAATTAATGTTAAGATGTGTCTGTTATTTCAACTCTGTGAAGCATTTATTTGGGCTGCAATCTGAGGTGCAGTTAACTCTAATGAACTTATCCTCTGTAGCAGAGGTAACTCTGGCTCTTCCTTTCCTGTGGCGGTCCACATGAGAGCCAGTTTCATCATAGCGCTTGATGGTTTTTGTGACTGCACTTGAAAAAAAATTAAAAGTTCTTGAGATTTTCCCGAATTGACTGACCTTCATGTCTTAAAGAAATGATGGACTGTCTTTTCTCTTTGCTTATTTGAGCTGTTCTTGGTCTTTTACAAAATAGGGCTGTCTTCTGTATACCATCCCTACCTTGTCACAACACAACTGATTGGCTCAAAAGCATTATTAAGAAGGAAAGGAATTCCACAAATTAACTTTTAACAAGGCACACCTGTTAATTGAAATGCATTCCAGGTGACTACATCCTGAAGCTGTTTGAGGGAATGCAAAAAGTGTACAAAGGTGTCATCAAGGCAAAGGGTGGCTACTTTGAAGAATCTCAAATATAAAATATATTTTGATTTGTTTAACACTTTTTTGGTTACTACTTGATTCCATATGTGTTATTTCATAGTTTTGATGGCTTCACTATTATTCTACAATGTAGAAAATAGTAAAAATAAAGAAAAACCCTTGAATTGAGTAGGTGTGTCCAAACTTTTGACTGGTAGTGTATATGATATGTATAGAAATGATGGGCAGTACATGAATAGAAAAGGTGTGTACAGTAGTTTCCCTCTCTCCAATGACAACTGAATATGAAAAGTAATTATGTGTGCGAAGTCAATTGTGTTTATTTATTAAATTGTACAAATATTTCCAGCTTGCCATATGAGGAACAATTCAATTGTAACTATTGTCATACACTAGAAACATATCCAGGAACAGGACATGCTCTTTATCCTTGCTGAGCTGCATTGTTTCAAAACAAATGGGAGTTTTCAAGACAGGAAACACAGTGGGCAGGTTGTTCCAGACAGAACAGAGGCAGAATGGAACAACGTCTATATTTGAGGGAAGTCATTCCGTTGATATATAAAACACCAAAGAACCATTTCCTTCTCCCTCACTTTCCTGGTGCTATCCCCTTCAAACGACCCGGTCCTTTATTCTGGGCTCACATGTACACATAGGAACAGAAGAAAAATAAACACAGGCCATTTAAATATCAACCAACCTGGCCCAGTGCTTCTCTTTGCATGGCAAGCTGCTGGTCTCAGTGCTTGTCCTTGCTTACACTTTGCTCATGTATAGTGTGGCTGGCGTATTCCACACGGGACTTGGACACCACAGAATGAAATATAACATATTATAAGATCTCTATGTCCAGCACCACAGAATGAAATACAACATATTATAAGATCTCTATGTCCAGCACCACAGAATGAAATATAACATATTATAAGATAATATAACATATTATAACTCAAAATCTTAAGAGTTTGCTTTATGGTGAGGGAAATTGTGAAATTGTTTCTACACTGGTCTTGGTACCTTGTTTGTATTTGTTCATTGAGTTGGTGTGAAAAGAGGATATGGAGGAGGAGAGGAAGAAGAGAGGAGGAGGAGAGGAGGAAGAGAGGCACCACCAACAGCAGCACTGGAATCTGAGAAGGGATTGACGAGAAGCAGGGAGGGGACTACACAGGTGGGCTGAGTAGGGTTGGGGGAATAGGAGCTGAGGAGGGTAGGGGGTAGAGGAGCTGAGGAGGGTAGGGGTAAGAGGAGCTGAGGAAGGCAGGGGGTAGAGGGGCTGAGGAGGGTTGGGAGAAGAGGAGCTGAGGAGGGTAGGGGTAGAGGAGCTGAGGAGGGTAGGGGGTAGAGGAGCTGAGGAGGGTAGGGGTAAGAGGGGGTTAGAAGGATAGGGGGAATAGGAGCTGAGGAGGGTAGGGGGAAGAGGAGCTGAGGAAGGCAGGGGGTAGAGGGGCTGAGGAGGGTTGGGAGAAGAGGGGCTGAGGAGGGTAGGGGGAAGAGGAGCTGAGGAGGGTAGGGGGTAGAGGAGCTGAGGAGGGTAGGGGGAAGAGGGGCTGAGGAGGGTAGGGGGTAGAGGAGCTGAGGAGGGTAGGGGGTAGAGGGGCTGAGAAGGATAGGGGGAAGAGGGGCTGAGGAGGGTAGGGGGAAGAGGGGGTTAGAAGGATAGGGGGAATAGGAGCTGAGGAGGGTAGGGGGAAGAGGGGCTGAGGAGGGTAGGGGGTAGAGGAGCTGAGGAGGGTAGGGGTAGAGGGGCTGAGAAGGATAGGGGGAAGAGGGGCTGAGGAGGGTAGGGGGAAGAGGGGGTTAGAAGGATAGGGGGAATAGGAGCTGAGGAGGGTAGGGGGTAGAGGGGCTGAGGAGGGTAGGGGGAAGAGGAGCTGAGGAGGGTAGGGGGTAGAGGGGCTGAGAAGGATAGGGGGAAGAGGGGCTGAGGAGGGTAGGGGGAAGAGGGGCTGAGGAGGGTAGGGGGTAGAGGGGCTGAGGAGGGTAGGGGGGAAGAGGGGCTGAGGAGGGTAGGGGGTAGAGGGGCTGAGGAGGGTCGGGGGTAGAGGAGCTGAGGAGGGTAGGGGTAGAGGAGCTGAGGAAGGCAGGGGGTAGAGGGGCTGAGGAGGGTAGGGGAAGAGGAGCTGAGGAGGGTAGGGGGTAGAGGGGCTGAGAAGGATAGGGGGAAGAGGGGCTGAGGAGGGTAGGGGAAGAGGGGCTGAGGAGGGTAGGGCTGAGGAGGGTAGGAGGTAGGGGGACTGAGTACGGTTGGGGGTAGAGGGGTTGAGGAGGGTAGGGGGTAGAGGGGCTGAGGAGGGTCGGGGTAGAGGGGCTGAGGAGGGTAGGGCTGAGGAGGCTAGGAGGTAGGGGACTGAGTACGGTTGGGGGTAGAGGGGCTGAGGAGGGTAGGGGTAGAGGGGCTGAGGAGGATAGGGGGAAGAGGGGCTGAGGAGGGTAGGGGTAGAGGGGCTGAGGAGGGTAGGGGGAAGAGGGGCTGAGGAGGGTAGGGGGTAGAGGGGCTGAGGAGGGTAGGGGGTAGAGGGGCTGAGGAGGGTAGGGCTGAGGAGGGTAGGAGGTAGGGGGACTGAGTACGGTTGGGGGTAGAGGGGTTGAGGAGGGTAGGGGGTAGAGGGGCTGAGGAGGATAGGGGTAGAGGGGCTGAGGAGGGTAGGGGGAAGAGAGGCTGAGGAGGGTAGGGGGAAGAGGAGCTGAGGAGGGTCGGGGGAAGAGGGGCTGAGGAGGGTAGGGCTGAGGAGGGTAGGAGGTAGGGGGACTGAGTACGGTTGGGGTAGAGGGGTTGAGGAGGGTAGGGGGTAGAGGGGCTGAGGAGGGTCGGGGTAGAGGGGCTGAGGAGGGTAGGGCTGAGGAGGGTAGGAGGTAGGGGGACTGAGTACGGTTGGGGGTAGAGGGGTTGAGGAGGGTAGGGGGTAGAGGGGCTGAGGAGGATAGGGGGAAGAGGGGCTGAGGAGGGTAGGGGGTAGAGGGGCTGAGGAGGGTAGGGGAGAAGGGGCTGAGGAGGGTAGGGGGTAGAGGGGCTGAGGAGGGTAGGGGTAGAGGGGCTGAGGAGGGTAGGGCTGAGGAGGGTAGAGGTAGGGGGACTGAGTACGGTTGGGGTAGAGGGGTTGAGGAGGGTAGGGGGTAGAGGGGCTGAGGGAGGATAGGGGTAGAGGGGCTGAGGAGGGTAGGGGGAAGAGAGGCTGAGGAGGGTAGGGGGAAGAGGAGCTGAGGAGGATGGGGGCAGAGGGGCTGAGGAGGGTAGGGGGTAGAGGGGATGAGGAGGTTAGGGGTAAGAGGGGCTGAGGGGGGAAGGGAAAGACGGGCTGAGGAGGGTAGGGAAGAGGGGCTGAGGGTAGGGGGTAGAGGGGG